>NW_028185606.1:2282878-2351193 GCF_003343005.1 Rhea americana
TTCTCAATTACAAGATAATTAAACACTGTTAAAATAACAAAATAACAGCAACACAGACAAAACACTTTTGCACTTTTTCTCCTAAGAAATCTTGATTTTTGACAGGAAAAAGCTCTATGTCTCCCTCAAACATTCTTTCTATAAACACCTGTTTTGTATCATACCCTAAAGGGCAACATGATGGAGTTCTTCCATTCTATGCAGAAGGTGAATTCAAGAGTRAAAAACTTCTTTATTGGTGTCTCTCTGCAGAGGGAATTGCAACTTAACTGTGAARCGGCAATGACATATACATGACTCCGTTCTCCACCCAAATGGCCCTACCAGCACAGTGAAGTGTTTGACAGTGAATTAGTCAAACACAGTCCTCAACGGGACCACAGCGCTGACAAACTGCAGACATGTCATCAGAGGGACTGATGAAATCTTTTGTCACATTGTTGGCCACTTCCCCTACGTACCAGCACTAAGTGGCACCTAAGATATACAAGGAACCAGTTGCTCTGACATGGTGCAAAATAGCATTTGCCTGCACCTTCTAGCTTCAGAGGAAAATGAAGGGTTTATCCTGTTTATATTCTCCCACAGCCTTCCTGGTTGCTTTGTAAACACAGTTCAGTGTTAGCAAAGGCATTTAAGTGCATAAAATGCATATGAAATCCATTGGGGCAGAAAAGCAATTATCTAAAATTAYCTTATAAGATTTCTCCCAGGGAAAAGTAGACATTTTAAGATCATTGACTTCTGTAAGCACGATAGCAAGGTGCTGCTGACAAAGACAGCTACAAACATAATAAAACTATTAAGGAGACATGATAATTATCTACAGCTAGAGGAAATCATTAATCATTGTTGTCTGAAAGGCAGTACTGGGTTGCAGAAAGTAGTACTAGAGAGAAAAAACAGTCCTTTTCTCTGGACAGGCTGGTGGCTGAAATATGTTCTGAWTCCCTTCTGTCTAAGCAACCCAGAAAAACATTACCCCTAACTGACTAACTAGCAAACAGAGCCATAACTATTCTGGCTGGAGATCTAACAAATAATAACAATATTTTGATAAAATAGCCTTAAGGACAGTGAGAATTTGTTGTGCTTTAGCTGCTACTCTACTTCTGAGGGGCCTATAAAAAGCATTGCTCTGAAAACCCACAGACAGGAGAAGAGCAGGTTTTAATGGATTCTTAATGGAAAGGCATGACTTGGAGACAGTATATGAACTGCTACTATGGTCTAGGGGAGAAATAAAAATAGTATGCATGGTCATTATCCAAAGGARAAAAGAAAAAAGWTAAAACTCCTTGTTTTTGTTACTTCAGAAGGTGTGGATGACGCCAGACCTGGGGACTGTGAATTGCTCATCRCAGAGGAAAAGCAAGGCAAAGTTATATTTCAATAGCAGAAGGTAAATAAAGAAGGTATATACAGAGATACCCTTACAAATTAYGTAATTTGTAAATTTACAAAAAAATGTACAAATTACATAATTTGTAAGGGTATCTCTATATTTCAGTAGTTCTGTGAAAGAAGATGGTGTAAAAAGGTGGAGCAGGATGAAATGTAATCAGGCAGATGAGTACACAACACAGTGCAGGGACTAGGATTTTCCACCTTCCTTCTCCACTCCTTGTTTTTTTCCCCAATTATGCTTTCTTTTGATTCTGCGTGCAAACAGCAATCATTTGAAAACTCACTAAATACCWGTGTTTATTGAATATCAAATTGTAGATAACATTCATCATTTTACTCTGCTTGGTTGCAAATTGTTTATAAACATCCATTTAGTCCACACATTTTAATCTGATCCGAGGGATTTTTTAAAACTTTTCAGCAGAGAAACTTCCTCATAAAAATGCATTAAGGTTGACATGGAAGAGTCAGTAKTTCTCTAATCATATTCAGTAAATATACGTAGCTCACTGTAAGGCTCACCTAGAGGTTAGAACTGTTAAAAATCTCCTGGCATTTCCAACCTCAGCATCCAGAAAGCATGCATCTYGTTCCTCAGACACATACCTTTTAGTGTGAAGTCAGAAAACGTAGGGTAAAACTTATTTTTCTTAGTTTTTGAAGAGTGAGGTGGGGTCAGAAATGCTCTCCTGTAAATGAGGGCTAGAACCTTTTCTCTTTTTTCGACACCTGAAATGCTYGAATAGTAGGATTTAAGCAGCTGGGCTTTAAAGACAAATGCCAAGTCTCTTGCAATGCATGATAAAAGAATCAGCTGGTAGCACTGCATTTTCATACAAGCTTGTTGGCTTTGCAGAATAGCCGTAGGCTTAATGCATACTGACATGTTCACTAAAGTCAGTCTTCTCAAACATCACACTGCAGGGTGTTGCTCCTCTAAGYAAGCAAAACAGAAGAATGCTGCTTAGATAAATAGAATTGCTTCTCAAAAATTAGGAGAATTGCACATTGTCAACTTTTGTGTWAAGAACAGGGCTAGGCCTCTGAGAAACAATATACACGTGGGAGAAGGTCTGTTTGTTATCTTCTTTCCCATATTCATGAGCCCTTCAGGGTGACGYAGGTTCCCTGTTCACTTAGAATGAAAACAGAGACCTGTAAATATATTCTGAGAGGCTTATGGTTTTTCTAACAAAATAAAGAAGCTGTTAGTACATAAGGCATATTGCCAACTGTCATATCCGGTTTGTTTTCTTAAAACATTTTCAGATTCTGAACTTGACTTACTGCAAATAAACAGATTCTTTTGGGTGCAGTCTGATCACAGAGAAGGATGACCAGTCTGCACACCACGAGCGCTCAGGTAGAAAAAAACTCAGAAATCACTAACCTCACCAGAACAAGATACTGCACCTTACCTTAACTTGAAAGTAGCTTACCTCAAGCCCTGTAGCAAGCGGTCCTACTCTTCTTCTTCCCCCCTCTATTCTTATTCCTGGGCAGTTAGCCCCGTCTCCTGCCATGGCAGAAACCTAACRAGAGCGCTGTTTTAATCTTGTTCTTTTGATGTCAGTCTTGTGACTCTTTGAAGCTGGAGTCTGTTTTGGGGGAGTCTGGAGAGGCAATGCAGCATCTAGATGAACAGGAAARTACAAAGTAAACCAAATACAAACAACAACCAGTAAGGAGGAAATTCTGGATTTCTTAGGATGTGACACTGGAGTGAGGGTATGTGGGAGCAAGTGAAGTCTCTGAGCAGAGATGTGAAATTCAGAATCCTTAAGATCTGATTCTCAATTGTCTTCCCTATACATTAAASCATCCAAGAGTCGAGAGGAGCCTCCAGCTGCTACCTGGTCCATTTGCCTGCCCAGATGCCAAGTAATTTTTTTTTTTTTGCATTTATGCAAATTAAATCATACATATTGAACTTTTCTATTTAGGGAGTGCACTATTAAATCATACCTGGTACATTCCAACACCCCTTCCTTCTCTTCTTAGTCACTAGATTACGAAATCTGTTAAGTTCGTCTGGTAGAGGTTTTAATGAACATTCCTGCTTGTTTGCCATTAAAAGCAGTATTTTAATTAGCGAGAACATTCTTGTCAAAGCAGCTAACATACAGGTCTTTGCAAATTCATTGTTGATGCAAGCTTCCTCATTGTCAAACACGATGCATGTATGTGTTCCCTCACCTTGGAGCAGAGATGCTGTACAGAAACCAGTAAATAAAGCCCCCRTTGACTGCACTTTCCACTTCAGAGTGGCCAGAAGGAACAGCTAAATCCGCTGATCTCACCAGAAAATTCAGGATAAAAATCAGTCTGTGGTAGATGCGATGGATTCTTTACAGCCTCAAAAGGGCAGCSAGACCTGCTTGGGAAGACAAAAAGAAAAACCACGTCAAGTGGTGGAAATGAGTTTATAGGGTGTGATTTCCAGCAGGCAGATTTAAGGGGTTTTCAGCTCAGGTAGCAGGAAGTAGGCTCACGTACAGTGGAGACAGTCTGAGGGACTAGCACAACTGCCTCGCTGCAAAGAGGAGAGTAGYTTTTCTTTTGTTGCTATTAACTACCTGTTTGGTATGTTCGAGAACTAAAAGACACTGAAATTTTGTATCTCTGTTGCTCACTGTCCTGCCTGGCAGGAAGCGCAACCAAACCACATATTCCTTTACTAGTCTTAGAGTAGCTAAAGAGCAAAACCAACSACTTCTTGTCTGAACGGAAAATGTACCACTGAGTGTGTCACGCRAGGGGCATCTCGCTGCCTACGAACAGAGTTTGGCAAGGCAAGACCTCAAAAACTRTAAAGCAGATTTGTCATTTTTCTTGTTCATGAAATTAAATTGCAGCATGCCTCTGTGCTTAGAGGAGTTAAGGTGGGATTATATTGCATCTGTGACCTGTACAGAAATTCTGCCTCCATTTGATTAACAAAGATACGGCTGAAACTTTCCTCCCAAGTGAGCTGATATTCATGTATTATTAACAATCCTTCAAAAGTATGGCAGTCGTACGCTGCAGAAGCTGAATGATCCTGCAGACATGATTAAGGAAGGAGAGGAAAAATCCCCACCACATCTGGATTTGCTTCTTCTGGGCTCAGATGGTTTTGGTTGCTTTATATTCAGAATATATTCATTAAGACTAAGCATAGGGTTTAAACACAGTCTTCCTTTTCCAAGTCTCTGTTTTCCACAGAGAAACTGCTCATCAGGAGCCTCTCCAAGAAGGCATATGTGTGTATTGAAAAGGGATTTCCCAAACCCTCTTGCATACTGAGCAGATTATAAGAGTTCAGAAGCATAGCTGATACACAAGGGAGATCTGGATAGTTACAATTTTTTTTTTCTCTCTCAGACGTGACTGTCTTGTCCGCTACAAAAAATTTAGCACCCCAGGTTTTTTAACTAGAGTAAATAGATCCCAAACTGTTTACAAGTTTTTCAGGTAACGATGGCCAGAGTGTATACTTTCTCACAAACATCTTGATCCAAGCCTAGCTTTTGACATGTGAAAGTCAGGCAGTGTTAAGCCTTCACAGCAAAAGGCATGACGTCCTGATCGCGTTGGCAGCGGAGGAACCCGCTGATCCTTGTAATCCTATTAGCCAAATGCTCTTCTCCAGGTTACCTTTGGCCTTGTCATAGAAGAACCTGCCCAGACAACAGAAGAACATCTCCAGTGTTACCCATCTGTGGGCACCAGTGCCAGGGGCTCAGKCCCCTCCTCCAGCACACATGGATGCAGATCAAATGCTGCAGATCTGCCCCTAGGATGCTAACTGGTTTATAAATTGCAACAGGCATCTTATGGTAAAGCAAGAATCAAGAATCGTAGCAATTAACTACAGCCAAACTTACTTGGGYAGTAACATCTGGACACAGAAGTCTTTACTGTGCTTTAGGAGAGCGAATGTAAGGAACCGATACATCGTTACCTCTGCACTGATTCTCCGGCACTTACTGTGTTGCTCTTCTGGTTGCTACTGTTGTGGGTAACAAGTAGTCTGCTATTTCAGCTTGTTGTCTAGCTTGGGTTCTCATTAGGTGTTATCTTTACCACAGCTGTTACATCTTGTGAAAATTATATATGTCAGGCTATAATAACACAGGTTGCACCCTAGCATTAGCTTTGCTTTATTTTATATTCCTCTATGTTAACTACTGCTAAAAAAAGAAAAAAGCAAAATTAAACTCCTACAACATTACTGCTGTGCAAGCCACGTACACACTGCGTTTGCCTGGCCATGCAGTGTCTGATGCATCTTTTATGATGGTTAATGCTACTTTATATAATGATCTTGATTTGTATTATTAAATATAATATTTATATAATGTTTTGTAATAAAACATTATRGTTTGCTCTACTAGCAGTATATAATATCTCCTTCTGCTCTAAATTGTACATTTTTATATAATAGTAATTACTTAAAATGGAAAAACTCTATCAAATTATTAGTGATTTTTTAAAAGCAAWTTAAATGTCAATATTTATTCTGCTTCTATTGAAAAGCATAGTATGCTCATAAAAATTGCTTGCACTTCCATCACTGCAACCCCACTAGTTTTGCTGTACTGTATTGAACTTACTGGCTTATTTACAAAACTAAAGCAGCCCTATGCAGGAAAAAAAAAAAAAAAAAAAGAGAGAGAGAGAGAGAGAGATAGCTTTTCTGGCTGACATTTAGCAGAAATCTATATTCTCCTTGGTTATCCATGCAGTTCAGCTTTACCAGATTGGTTTTGACCACAGTTAGTTGTAATAATGTACATAAGGGTAATGCAACTATTGCTTTTCCTTCCACTTCTACTTCTTAATAAAGTTAGTATTTCCTTAGGCACTGGAATCCTCACTTGTCTGACATGAGAGAAAATAAAATCATTTTTTTAGTGTTCCAACTTATGCTAAAACATGATGATTAGAAGTATTATCATGGATCATAGAAAAGTGTAGATTGCAAGGGACCTCTGGAGATACCGCATACAGCCTTCTGCTGGAAGTGGGACCTCAGATTAGGTTGCCCAGGGCCCTGTCAAGCCAAGTCCTGAATATTTCCAGTGAGGGAGATTCTCCCACCTCTCTAGGCAGCCTATTCCAATGGCTTGTTGATCTCACAGTGAAGATTTTTCTTTCTTACATACAGACCAAATTTCCCCTGAAGAAGCATGGATGTATTAGACTGAATGTGTTTTCTCTTGATGTGTTCAGATTCTCAAATTGTGCATGCCTGTCTAAATAAGCAATAGAAGAAACACCAGCAGCCTTTCTTTTTCTTTTCTTTTTTCTTTTTTTTTTTTTTTTTTTTTTTTTTTCCTCTGATTTTGTCAGGGTGAGTATTTGGCAACTGAACTACTTCAAGGCTAGCTTTTGTCCCAGTCTTTTATATAAAAAAAAGTGGAGCAATCTTTCACCTTTGCACAGCCCACATAAGTACTGGACAGGATTTGGAAGTCTTCAAACACTCTGGAGAGCCAGAGAATACCGAAAAGGGGAGTAGGTTAAAAACTGAGAGCACGATGGTTCTACAACTCCCCCCACCCCTTCTTAAAATGAAGGAATTTTTTCAAATGACATTTACCTACATACTGTAATCCAGCTGCAAGGGTCCTAGCCACAGCCTGAAGGCCTATATTCTACCCTCATTTCATGCACGTACCTCACTGCTGCAGACTGAAAGCAGAACTTTGTAGTCCCGCCAGAACAATTACCTGTTACTTGGTGTGCTGCCCAGAATAAACCTTCCAAAATTTAGATCCTAGAATTCATTTCTCTTGTACATTACTACAGATATTTCAACAAATGCCAGGAAAAAATATAAAAGGGGGGAGAGAGGATAAAAATGTTTACATTATGGAATAAGATGAATAATGATTTGGCTACAATTCCCTCCTCTTCCCCCAAATGCTTGAAAAAATAACAGGAGGAAATACTAAAAAGAACCAGCAATCTAAACAAGGGTTGTGAGGTCAAACTCTCACTTGTTCCTCCTTCCTTCTCTTTATCGCTGCTAGCCASTTTGCTGCAGGCTCTTAGCTTAAGGGGTTGTTGGCATTGTTTGTCCACGGACAGAAACAATAAACACAAAGAAAGCTTCATGGTCACCCAGCGATACCTAGAGCCATTCCCGAGTCTTGCATTCAGCAAAACCAAAACTCTCYGAAAGCCAGGAAATAGAAACTGAAGTAGATCCGTAGCAGCCCTCGCTCTGACCACCATAGCTGGCAGTTATCCCTAGAATCAGCTGCCCAGCTGACAGCCATATCTGCTGCRTTTAGGTGTATCTGCAAGGAACGGCGAGGAGAAGTATTGCATTAACTTGGTGCGACTGTCCTTCTACCTACTGGGGAGGCAGTGCTGCAGGAGAGATGCAGACAGCCAAGTTTTGACCATTTTCACTAGGAGTGCATAAAAGTCTTCTTGCCAATAGGTCTTCACARCAGTGACACATGAGAGAGGTTTGAATCTGTGGATTTAAAGATAGGCAAGTGAAAGGAGTAAAGGAGGCTACACAGGTCCTATTGAGTTTGTTCTTGCAGATCTGGCTATAGTGGAATGATAAGAGATCCCACTTTTAACTGATCAAAGGCTGCAGCTCCCAATGTGAACGAGAGGAATTGGATTTCTGGTTGATGCTCAAACACCCTGATTGCTATAGTGAATKTTGAATACAGTAACTATCAAAAGCCTGGGTGCTCAGCTGCCTRCTCTAGTCCGTACAAAATACACCCCCGAGTCAAAACTTCAAAGCAGGTGCTCCCTCCCTATTTTGTTAAGATGTCAGCAGACTAAAAAAAAATTACTCCTTGCTGTCTGGCGCCCCCCGCTGCACCTTTACCTAAGTAAGGTTCTTCTAGATGCRGCGGCAGAATCTGCCCTCAACATCCTCCTCTTCTGGCAAGCCCTTTCTGTACAAATGTCCCTCCCGACCCAGCAAACCTTATCTTCCTAATTTTCAGATACTTAAATTATTCAGGTACTCTTCCTCTTGATGGCAGGCTCTCGGGTCATCCAGCTGAGATTATAACAATCTGAACCAGTAGCTCTGAGATAAAAAAAAGTGGTCCATGTAGGGGTCATCTTCTCCAACTGTCAGTGAAGAATGAGCCCCCTTCTTCATCTAGAGATGCAGACTCTACAGACCCTGACTCACAGAAAAGCCAAGAAACAGAGTGCAAACCCTGAGGAGTTTAGGAACTTCTGTAAGAGGAAACAATATGGGGCTAGCACTTAATTGCCACATTTCTACAYCCTCCTCCCACGGGCTGACAGCCAAGCCACTTTCTCTTCCATTTCCTTCCTCCTTGTTGCCTTTTTTACACTTTGTCAAGTCTTTCACACTGCCTCCTAACCCCATTAAGTGTTCCAAGACTTCTCTTTACCATATTTTTCTAATTTTGCACCAAAACTGCAAGAATCTGAAAAGAATGCTCTGTTACAAAGATTACTGTATTTGACCTATATTTTTTTTTAATATGTATTTTCCATTGTAGGTTTAGGATGAGAAGTAGATGCCTGTTTTCAGTAAAAATTCATAGATATGGGCATTCATTTTCTCTAGGCATCTTTGAAAAAATGTTATTTCTGGCCTGTTTGATCATTCTTTGATCAGTGGCCACGCAGTACTACTGTAAATTCTTTCACAAGAAAGTTTATCGAAAACTTGGTTGTAGCTGCTTTGGGGAAAGAATTATTGTATAGTTGAATTGCCAAGAACTCTGTACTCCTTYAGACTCAGATTTTTGCTAGAGATTTTTATATTTTTCTATAGATTTCCTGTGCCAGTGCTGAATGCCAGGATGAAGGTTCCTAAAAATACACCTTTAAATTCTGTTTCTCTAACTAACTTATGATGTTACAATATAGTTATATTTTTATAATTGTATTGTGGATACCTAGCCCTAGACCTCCTGATGCACACTAACCCACTCGGCTTCCACAAAATAAACCACTGAAAATAGTGGGAAAAGGAACCCACAAAGTTTTATGAATTGAAACCACCTACTGTGTGATTTACTTCAGCATATCTATTCCTGAAACATGGTATACAGTTCTGCAAAGAATACAAAAGATCTTAACAAAACTTTCAATAATGCCTACTCTTTTATGATAGTAAATGTTTTGGTATCTATGGGCAGTTTCCTCCCACTGCCATTTAGTTTATTATTAGTGCCTGGAATTCCTTCCAAATGGCATTCTTTAAATTGTTTTCAGGATTGGAAGCAAGCTTGTTTTAACTTYTCTAAAAAAAGTATTTTCTGTCACTGCTAAATTATTACCAAAAACTCCCAAATATTTTGACTCATGGAAAAAAAATAAAAATACGTCAACTTTCTCCCACCTGCTTCCACTAACTTCAAAGCGTTTCAAAAATTTTTAGCTTTGACCTTTGAGAAAATGTAAACTTTCCAGAACATCTCAAGTTCTTTTGATGGTTGATATGACTTAAGCACCAWAGTCATGTAGATACCTAGAAATTACTACCTGAATAGAATTACTATATTCTCTTTMCTTTAAAGTTGTGGCTGAAACAGTCAGAATTTGCTTTAAAAACATCAAAACTAATCAAGATGTTTTTAAGAAATGTTTTTAAGAACTTGCAATCAGATTTTTGTCTTTCTGATGAAATCCTTTATACCATTTCTCTCAACTCAGCTTCAAATTGTAGCATAGCCTATTTTTACAAGTTTGGGCCTGGCAGAAATCTAGAACCTAGCTTTAGCTCACTGTATACCTCTAAGGTCAGTACAATTCAGAGGACCAAAGCTAGCTGGCCAGCTTAGTCAATTGAGGGAGGGATGTCAGCAAAGGGAGGACARTTTAGAATACCTAAACTCTAGTAATGGGAGTATGTACACAGTATACTGTATGAAAAAAATCTCAGTTAAATGTTATGAGTTCCAAACCTGCTTGATTTTTCTATTAACCACCCTTGAGCATTCTCCTGTTCTACACTCATCGTAATGTCTCTCTCTTCCAGTCAGTCACACTGGCTGCGCAATAGAAGGGATCTTCAATGCTTCTGATTTTTCTTTTCTCTCTCTTTTTTTTTTTTTTTTTTTTTTTTTTTTTTTTTTTTTTTTGGTTCCCACTGTTATGTTAATTAGATTAACCAGACTCCCACAGAGACTGTAACAATGATAATCATTGTAGTAATCTGTCAGCTCCCTCTGAACCCACTTGCTAGGGCTTTGTAAACTTGCTGCCTCCACAGACCACACCAGTTGTTTAATGTAAATACTCTGGCTTGGCYGTAACCGCTCTCAGAATGTTGCAAGAATCAAGATAGAAAAATAAATTCACAGTAACTGGGAGTCTGAAGCACACATCGATCTTTCCATTCAACTGCCCATGAAGAGGACAATGGAAGCAAAATATTTTTTTTACTTGCTTAGCAGGCATTAGGACTGTCATTATTTTTAAATATAAGATATAAATACTGTGGGGAATTGTCTCCTGTCAGAAATTTAAAATGACTGTACATTACTATCCATCGGGGGGTTTTTTGGTCTAGAAAGAGTAGCTTACTCTGTTTTTCCTTCTCATTTGATAGCTTAAGTACTTATTAGCTTTTCCCCTGCTTGTTTTAAAGACAACAAATTTTGACAATTTCTAGCATAAACCCTCAGTCTGAAGAGATTTCACTTCCAAGCAGTTAACTTTTAAATCCACATTCTGACTGATTTCATCTGGGGGAGAGGGGAGAAATGGAAGAATAAGTGCTGAACTGTCTTTCTTGATTTACAGTAGGAAGGCATTCAATACCAAGGCATCGCTCATTTTCAGGCTATATTGAGAAGTGGAGTAGACTACTTAAATAAATGGAAATCATTATAACAAACAGGCATTTCTCACTGACGTTATGCCTTGTTAAACTGAATCCACAAAGCTTAAGCCTTCTGTAGCCGGTGTGTGCATGTGTGTGTGCATGGACGTACAAATCTCCTGTGCTCATAATGTTGTGTTAACGTCCCCTTTCTCTTCTTACTGCAAATCTGAACCAGATGTCTGCAAGGCTGTAGAGAATAATCGAACTGTAGGTTATTTTTCTCTTAACTGCATTTCTGCTGGTCATTTGAAAAGCAAAAATATTCCAAATAGCAGAACTTTAGACTTTAAAAATTAAGTAACAGCATAAAGTCAAGATTTCACTTCTATCCCATAACCTGAAAATCATGAGAGTGGAAGCAGGACCCAAAAAGGGAAATAATTTCTTCTTTAGAACTCTATGCTAACATAATACCTGCTCCCAGAACCTACCAAAGCGCATTACAGATCTCTAATTTATAAGAATGTTTAGAAGATTATCTGACAATTGTTATCTTCACCTTCAGGTGTGGGAACCAATTCACAAGCCTTGATTGACTTGCTTAGGTAGTACAAATGGAAATTGAGCTGGGCCCTCTTGCCTCCTTGTACAATAACTCTCCGACTGCAAAAGCCKGTTTAACTATGTTTGACTGAAATGTGAGTGTGTGCAGTATGCACTATCACCCCAAAATAATTACAGCTCAGGTCTGTGCTCCAAATCCAAGGCCCATTCAGTCTATGGTAATAGGCCTGCCTTTGAGTTAAGCAACTCTGGAGGTATCTGAGAAAAGAACTGGATTATGAAGAAATGGGGTGAACTGCTTTGATAAGCCTCACACTCACTGGAACAAAGAGAACGTAGCTGGCATACACCACATTTTCAGTTTCTTGTAGTTACTGCTTAAGTTCAAGTAATGGAAAGAACAGATGTGTTAAAGAAGACCTTTCTGAATTATATTTAAACACGTAGCTCAGACATAGTTTTGAGAAGTTTAACCAGCCTCTGCAAATATGGCACAATAATCTGTTGAATTTCTTCACGTATGAACTAGCCTATACTTGATCATATGTGGGTCACATGCTTTGGTTACAAGGTGCTATGGGAAATCCTTTAGAATATGTTAACTAAAAAGGGGGAATTAATAGTTATTTAGATGCTATTACTGAGGCTTAAGCCAGGGCTGACTAACCTATAGCCTGAATTTTCTTCATTTTTCCTTCTTCTTTGTACAATACTTCTTTTTGTTTCTATTGCTGAGTTACTATCAAAAAATATACACTCGTGCATCACATTTAAAATGTCCTTGTAAAGATAAAGTATATAGACCACGAAATCCTTACACTTATTTACCTGTTGCATGCATTTTCAGTCTAAGTACAAACCTTCAATAACTTTAGAGAAAGTGTTCTTGGCTGGTGTATTGGACAGCATGTCGACTTGTAGGATTGTAATAATAATTGCAGAAAAACAACTGAACTTTCTGCATTTGATTTCATCTCTTGCACATAACTACAGTTACGAATGTGACTAATTAAACCTATTCATGCCCTTGAAAAAGRTCTATGCTGATGCTATAAACACAGAAAAAGATATATTCTACCATTTTCTGTATGTGAAAAATTCCACTAGAGGGCATGGCATAATTATCTAAAACATGAGCCAGGAAACCAAAGTGAACAAGCAGATACTCGCACTTAATCAGCAACCAATAGCTGAATTAACCAGCTGCCGGTTGCACCTTCAATATACATTCACTGACAAGTTCAGTGTTTCCATCCACACTTAGTTAAGTTTGCTGCTTCTGTTTCACATCTTAAGGAGGTCTTGTATGCAGGTATCACTTCTATCTAGAAACCTTGTCCTATTTCTAATCTTACTGTCATGCTATCTCATGGCCTAGACCCACATATCTAAATTATTGCCTAAAGCTCTAAGATGAGAACTCTGGTTGTTAAATCTGTTTTCCAGGGCACAGTGCAATTTTCTGTCACACATGAAAAGCTCGTCTACACACGATGCTGCTTTACTGTGGGTTGATCTCAGTCTGCGGAGCTGTTCCCCCAAATGCTACAATCTCCCATCCTTCAAAAGGCTTTGAGCTTACCTTTGCAAGGTACACAGAGCTATTTAAAAAACCTGTTTCAAAATGTTGTGCACACACTTTCCCCTACAGGAAACCACATGCCASAGGTGTTAATCAAACATGCTTCCTTACTGCAGAGGATAGGATGCTACAAACATGTTTGCTGAATCACAAATTATAAAGTTGGAAAAATGTTTCTGGTATGTCCCTATTTCTGTTCAAACTACCTATAATAGGCACTGGAGCTGACGCATTCTACATTTCTCTGCCATGAGACTACTTAGGGCTTTAAAAAAGTATGCACAAAATTCTTCAGTTCTGGAAGAAGCAAGATGGTGAAACATAAACTAAAAAACCAATCTCTTCRCTCCCATTCCACTTGCTATAATGAAAAAGGGAAATAAACTAGTAAAAAAGGGAGTTACAGAAGAAACAGAGGCAGCTTGACTCTTGGGCTAGATTCTGTCCTTTTTACAGCCCTTTTTGCTGTGAAAGGTAACTGCAGGAATAGCTTGTGTTTCTCTAAACATATCAAAATGTCATCCTTTCYGAATCTAACAGAAAAATGTTAAGGCTTTAAAGCAGATTTACCACAATTCATTTGTAATTATTTTGGAACAATTGCTTGAACTGCAGAAGCCTCTGCATAGCACAGAAAACAGAGCTGGGAAAAACAGAAATTAAGGCTCTCGGTTAAATCCCGAAAAAAGTTACCAGCASCACAACGCACAAACCTGGCCAGAGAGCCAAGTCCCCCAGAGAGGTTCTGGCATAYTCTGTAACTGGTTAGATATATCACTGGTTACTTGTTCTAAATATCTTAAATGAAGATGAATGTTCTTTGTGAGAACACCAAACAACTAACTTTTTCTCTTTGCTCTCAACCCACACTACAGAGTTTAGACTTAGTAATTTGGCACCCTTCTGGAAAATAAAGTGGGACTGAGTCATTCAGTCCAAGAGTGGGAGTGGAGAAATTCCTACTCCGTATTCTCACTACAACTGTCTTTTCTTGTGGGGGAGATTTTCTGCTATTCTGCCTAGCCCTCACCTAGAAACTGATTCATGCTGCTGGTGCTTTCCGGGTTCCTGCTCCTTCCTTATTAGCATTCATGTAGCACAAGTAGAAAACTACTTGTGGATGCCAATGGACACGCACATCCCTCACTCGTGCTTGGAATTTTCTCTTCCTGATCTTGCTTTTTGTTAGTACCTATGCAACTGCACCAGCACAGTCTTCTGCAGTAGATGAGGCCTGGACACTAACCATGACTCTAATGAGAGGCATGTTAAGGGATGATGAGACTTTGTTCCTTAAAAAGAKAAGAAAGAATTAAAATCTTCATTGCACCTGGCTACAAGAGAACAGGAGAAAGTCTGGTGGGTTGCCAGACACACACATACTCAGATCTCCTTCAAAAGGGAAGGAAAAGTGCCCAGTGGGAAGGCGAAGAATTCTCCCAGGCCAAAAGTGTTGACCTGATTAAAGTCTTACTGCAGTTAGTTGCAGCAGAGAGTAGAGTTTGTGCTTTGTTCTAGGCACTTTCCCATTAGAAGACTCATTTGACACAGTATTCAGAAGAAACAACATTTTAGTTCTTTTCCAAGTTACTTATAATAAGCTACCACTCTTTTGTTCTTGTCTCCTGGCCCTGGATTTCTGGAATGGAAGGGTATCCATTGAAAATTTATCTTCCATAACCTGAATTCTGAGTATCTATTAGTTACATGGAACAAGTCACAATGCACGACGTCCCACAGGGAAGTCAGATGTGTTTAGCATGTTATTTCAAGGGATGAAAGTAAGCTGGACAAGATGAATATTCTATTGTCAGAGATGAAATCACTAGAGAATTCATACCAAAGAGTTCAGTGTACTCAGAAAGTACAGCCTCGAGGATAAGGAAGAAAGACCAAGGCAGATGGCTTCACTTTCAGAACCTACAGCAGACTGTAAACTAGCAAGACTAAACTCACACCTATGTTAAGAGTACTTGAACTGATGTAAATGCTGTTGGAAAAATCATTGCTTTGGGCAAATATGCAGCTTCTAACTATTTCATTATAATTTTCTTTGGCAGCAGATTCAAGAAAAAAGCAATTATTATCTCTGTCTTACTTGTGACTGACCAATATGTTTTGAATAAATGGAATTCATTCTCTTCTATTAGCATATTTAAAGGATAAAGGAAATGCCCAGATTCAGTTCTCACCAAATGAAAATATTTTAATGTGCTCTTTAATTAGCTGATTAACTAATTTCTTTCTTTCTCTCCCTGCATTCCTACACTTGCCACTATATTGGCTTAGACATCATATACAATCAATATCAGTGATTAAGTGCATATTACCCCACTCAAGAAGTCTAAATTAAGCATATGTCTTTACAAACGATACTTCTAATTATCCGGTTTTGTTATTTTAGCCAAATGTGTTGATACACCTGACAGACGTTTTACAAACTAAGGAAAACGCACATTTTCTGCTCAAAGTATGAATATTCTGAAACCATTGTGTATTTTCTAGCACATGCCTATGGCTATAGATTTTGTAAATATATTTTGTTCAGTCTGAGGGAGTTTGGGGTTATGCCCTTTCAAACATTTAAGAATCTGAATTTCACACACTAACTTTTCTGTTTGTATTGCCATTTCTGTAATTTGGAGGTTTGCTGTTTTGAACAATATTTCATTTTTTAAATGGGCAAAATCCTTTTATCACTGCTTACAATTCCTCATTTTATGAAGTAGCCAATGTTATCTTGCAGCTACTCCTCAAGATTGCAAGGTAGTTTCGACTTTTGATGCTAATTTGCTGATGTGATTACTTTCACAAGCATACGGTTTATGAAAACACCRAATGAAAAACACTAAATATTGCTGAAGTACTACTGATTACAGTTACTGATACCACTGTACTGTTGCTGTTCATCAGGCACAGTTATATGGTTGTCTGGCTTATTTTTACATTGGAATAGCTCATGTCTGTACAACTACCAAAACTATGAGACTATATTGCCTGTATAGAGTTGAAATATTTTTTCTTTTGCTCTCTCCTACCCTTGCTTTCTTATAAGCTACTTGCATTAGAGAATTTGGCCTGATACTGTTCCTGTCAAAGCTGGTAAAAAATTTCATGCCTGACTGCTCCAAGTCTGTTGCCATTCTGCACRCTGCTTTGAGTGCATTGCAGTCATGAGTTGACAAAGGTGGTACTAAGGTCAGATACATCAACATTTTTAAGATATGTTGGAGGGGAAGAAGAAATCTTTGCTCTTTCCTAAGCAAGATCCACTACGTTACTATGTGCTGCCATYTCTGCTACTTCTTGCATATTCAGGACATAGAACTGTTATTTTTAGTCTTATCTTTCCCTCTTGGGTCAGCACCAATCATCCAAATGCTGGCTACATCCAGGTCTTCACTGACCCTTTTTAAAGTAAAAACTTTAAAACGGTGGGACCTGAATATTGAAAATTCTGAAGTCTTTCATGCAAAGTTTCTTTTCCAAAGGTGGAAAGCTGACAAAGAAAGAAGCCCTAATTTGTGCATTTTGACCTTCAAATAACAAGGATTCTGCTACAAATTCCCATTTATGCACATCTACCTCTGTGAGTAGTTAATACACCATTGTTTTCTCCTTCTCGCTCAATTTTGTATGAAAGCCTCAAAATAAAGCCACTTTATTTTCAAAGTTCTGAGAAATACATTACTGAAGTACTACGTTACTTACCAGTGCAGGAAATTAATCTAGATTATCGCTGCACTGTTTCTGACACACATTGAATTGTTTTCATCACATACACAAATAGGTGTCCTGAATAAGTGACCCACTACTGAAATAGATGATAAGCCTAAGTCTCCGGATGGTTATCACTGCTGAACATTACCTACTACACTGTTAGCAAGCRTGCCCAAGGTAATTCTTATTTATTGTCATGATCTCCGCCTGACAAAACACTTGAATGTTGCATAAAGTGCAATAACTTCTGCCTTGATATGAAAGATTCCCTCTATCACTAATTACTTCAGGTCTAGTAAACACATCTACAGACAGAGAGCCCTACTTCAAACACCTGTCCTCCTGAAAGTGAACTGCGCTCGATGGAAGGGCTTAGTTCCTGCCTTCACCATACCTTTGTGCAGATCTTATGATCCAGCAAAGAGCTTTTCCACTGGATTGCCACAGCTCTAGCAGAGTTGCAACTGCATTGCCGAAATGTCACATCAGTCAGTCTACCTGTGCCAGCCATGTTTGTTAGTTGAAGGTATCACTGTCAAACAAGAGTTTATTGTTAAGGTACCTTTTTTTTTTAATAATGGCCCTGGACTAGTAGTATCACATGCATACACAGAGGGTTTTCTTGTATCCTGAACTTCCTCTAAAATGTGATAAATACATTTTGTGCTGAGTAATATTGTCTGATTTCCCTCCTTTCCAATTCATTGTTTTGAATATCCTTCACTGCTAACGATTGCTAATCAAAGATCAAGTAACTTGCTTGCCTCTGCTTTATTTTGAAAGAATCTAAATTTTAAATTGTAGCAAAACCATCACTTCTGAGCCAGTGTTGGATCAGAAGAACAGTCCCAGGCCCCTTTCTTCCTGCCTCCCTTGTATCAATTTGATACAAGAAGGGTGCTTAATAAATGCTCTGTAACCTGCACAAAGGGTTGCATTGGAAATTTCTCTTCCTTTGCTTGACAGGAACAGCCAGCAAGGGAGAAAGGACTGAGTATTTTAATAATGTTAGGGCAGACAAGTCACAGCCTACCTGGGACCTCACCAATTACCTTACCGCTTCTTTCCAATCCACTGCCAGGTTATTTTTCCCTTGCTGTCACTTATACATGCATCTCCCTCTAGTATACTGTACCACAGCATAGAAACACACCAACAGGAACATTTCCTAGCTTCTTCCACCTTTTCTTACTTACAGTTCTCTACTTCCAGACTTGTGAAATGGGAGCACTTTATTTGCCTTTTCTTACCTCTTTATGCTGGTTTCTAAAAGGCAACAAATGGGTGGCCTTCAATCGCTTTAACAGGTAATAAATATTTTACCTAGAAGGAGCACACAGAAGCAGCATGTCTCAGTTGACTGAAGTAATTTACTGTTATTTTGCAGCTGCAAGGGGAAGAAGAAATGTTTCCATTACACTATGAACAGTGGAAGCCACAAACTAACGAAAGCTATTCCAGCTATCATGCTGCACCGCRTTTTCTACCTGCTACAGAGAGAGTTGCAAACAGCAAAAATGCTCACARACTCTGAGGTTTGAAATACAATATTTTCCATGTCCCAGACTTTTGCGTCCACACTGTGAGTGTAGAATCATAGAATGATGGAATAATTCAGGTTGGAAGGGATGTCAGGAGGTCTCTTGTCCAACCTCCTGCTCAAAGCCACCATCAGAGCGAGTTGTTCAGAGCTTGATCCAGTCAGGCCTTGAAAACCTCCAAGGAGGGAGGCAGCACAGYCTCTCTGGACGATGTCTTCCACTGCCCGACTGCCCTCCAGGGTAAAAAGTTTTTCCTTATATCCAGTCTCAATCTTCCTTGGTTCGATTCATGTCCACTGTCCCTTACCTTCCCCCAGGCAGTACTGTGAAGAACCTGGCTCCATAAYCTCAGAACGCTCACGAGGTTTGCAGACGTGGGTCCTCAAGGCCTTYCCTGCCCCAGACTGAACACGGCAGGCTGAACACCACCGGCACAACTGATGCTGAGGATATTAAAAACCAAACAACCTTTACAGAGTCATACAATTCTTGCAATATTGTCACTTCAATATCTGGTTTTCCTTTAATGTAATAGAAGTGTTCACCCAAACCACTTGGATTAAACATGTGTCTAAATTGTATTTTCCACAGACAACTGATGGGAGACCATTACATGAAATTGCTCMCTCAGAACATGAATCTTCCTACACYGGACAATCCATTTCTAATGCAACTAGTGTAACAGCTTTTCATAGTTTATTTGATAATTTACATGCTACTGCATACTTTCCCATTTTACTAGATGCTTCCAACTCACCTTGCCCTCCATCTTCCTCTGGAGATCTGCCTTCCTTCAAATGGYGTGCTTTCATTTTGCAAACCTTATTTTACTTTTACAACATTCAATGTCCTAATACTCATTTTGCTTTCTTCATTTTTCCTCTGGAAAGACATCAAATAATTTTACTGACAGTCRTATATTAACATAAGAACTGCTTCACTCACCACAGTACTGCAGACACTCAGAAAATAAAACACTTCACCAAAGGACACTTTCTAGAATACTAATGGCTTGACAGGAGAAGTCTTCCCTTCCTTATCACTGCCAAACAGCTGAAACATAAGGAAAATTTCAGTCATTAGTTCTGACTAGTTTCACTGTAAACAGAGTAACGTCTCAGAATTTTTTTCATCTTTTCTGCACACTCTTCCAACTTTACATGTAAAAAGCTCAACATAATTCACTTGTTTTTGAAATTATTTGATGGCAAAAAGGCTTTAAAAGGCAAATGGATAAACAACCACTACAGCAAGAATCGTTCCAACACCTGCATCACATGCCTACAGCACTTGCTCAGTATCATACATAAGCCGCTTTGGGAAAATGCTAGTGTACCAAAGGAACYTGCGACAAGCACGCTAGCGTAAATCCCGCAAATCTAACCAAGTGCAAAGGGCTCAAGTTTGAATTCATTAGATCTGAATGAAGGATACCTGACTTTTATGATGCCTCCCTTCACCTTCTCTCTTGACTATGAGCTTTGCTTGTAAGATATGTTTATTATTCTGAGTTGAATCTTATGCAATAATAATACCTTTAAAAAAMCAAACAAGCCGACAAAGCAGGAACAAGAGACGACTGTTAAATCCTCTCCCAAGTCATACTTTACTCCCTCTGACGTTTAGCTGGGCCATTTGACTACCCTCAGAAAAGAGAAATGTTATTGCTGACTCCCTTACCAAGCACTTGGAGGATTTAGTTATACAGGCTGTTTTGCAAGTCCCAAGGTGTGTGTGCAGAATGAAAGATGCTACATAAAAATAGGTACTGAGAATCATCAGTAGTAACCTGGTATGCACTGGATTTTTTTTTTAACAAGCAAAGCTTTGCAAAGAAGAAAATGTCCTAAATTGGAATATTAACCAATAAAGTGATGATAAACCGATGAGATTGTTAATTGTAACACTCTGAGGAAACTGAAAATGCTTGAAATATTCCACTTTAAGTAATTTTATACGATTTGTAACGTCATTAAAGACTAAAGTATTAACTCAAATTTACGTCTCACAAGATGATCTTTGCTGTAACTTTTTGTTTACGCCAGATTCAACCGCGCCGCGAACCACGTCGCTTTTACAGCCAGTAAAACAGGCAATGACGAGAGCAGTAAAGTCACCGGAGCAGACCCGAAGCCCGTAAAAACGGAGGTCTCAGCTGAACAGAGCTTGCACCGCGAGCGCGGGGAGGTGACGGCGCCTTCCGCGCTGCGAGCGCGCAGCGGAGCGGAGCCGCTCTGCCCGCGGGGGCTTCGGAGCGCGCTTTCGCCTTTTAAAACGAATCCGAGCGCACCGCGTTTTGCTTCAGGCCTCGACCTCTACGTCTGTGGAAGGCCGTCGAGACTGCCATTTTTCTGTTTCCCAAGTTAAGCGGCCGCCGCCCGGGACTCCAGCGGTGCCTCCCTGACGCCTCGCGAGCACCCGGCACGCTCCTCTCCGCAGAAAGGCTGCCAGGAGCGAAGCTCGTCCGGAGCCGGGCAGGTTACAGCGCATCTTACGCACGTTCGAGGAAGAAAAGAAAAAAAAACATATTAAAAAAGCAATAAAAAAGAAGCGGAAGGCGGCGTTCGCGGCCAGCGGGGCGCCGAGCGGCGCGCAGGTACCGAGGCGCTGCCGCGAGGAGAGCCGGCGCTCCGCGCTGAGGCGAGGGCGGCGGTGAGGGGCCGCGGCCGCGGAGCGCGGCAGGCGGGGCAGAGGGGCGAGCGGCCCCGCCGCGGGAGGAGGGCTCTGGGCGGCCCGGTCTCGCAGCCCCCTCCGCGCTCCCCCTGCCCAGCCCCGGCCATGAATATGTAACTCCCCTCTATTTCCCGAGCTCCATTGCGGAGGCTGCCGCTCGCCATATTGTGGTGCTGGGGCTGCGGCGTCTCCGGCGGCGAGAGAGGGCGACGGGAGGTGGCGGGYGCCGAGAGCCGGGGCGCGGCGGCAGCCTGAGGCGGGAGCGCGGCGGGCGGTGAGCGCAGGGCGGCGGGTCGGGGTCGGGGTCGGAGCCGGGGCGGTGGCAGCGGCTGCGGCTGCCCCCGCCGGGTCTCTCCCCCTAGTGGGGCTGCGGAGGGGGCGTCCCCAGGGTGCGCGGCGCTCCCCGCCCGCGGTGCGCGCTGCTGCGGCCGAGGGCTGGGCGCTCCCTGAGGGGAGCCGGGGGGAGCCCACTGCGCTGCCCCCCGCCGCCGCGACGAGGGCGGCCCCGGCCCCCCGCGGTGGCCGCCGCCGCTGGCAGCGGGGACGTGAGACGTGTCAGCGCCCCTCTCCTCTGCCCCCCGCCGCGCACCGCGGGGCGTGTGCGGCGCTGCCCGGCCCCGCGGAGCCCTGCCAGCCCCGCGACGGGGCGGCAGCGAGGGATGGCCGCGAAGCGCGGAGGTGCGGCATGGCGGAGCGCGGGGCCGAGCCGGCGCCGGCCGGTAACGGCCGTGCGTGGTRACGGCCGCGCGCCGTAACGGCCGGCGATAACGGCCGCGCGCCGTAACGGCCGCCCGCAGGGAGCGGCGGCGGCGGGAGCCTGACGCGGGAAGGCAGGAGGGCTCCTCTACCGAGCCAGGAGCCATTAACATCTTCATAAATCATCCCTAGCGAAAGTGCAATATTCGGTGTGATTTACTGCTCCCTCCCGGTCTTTTGTTTCCCTTCAGCCCTCTGAGCAGTGCGTGGATGCCGATGAATGATGCTGGAGACGGTGTTAACTCCTGTGGTGCAAGTGTCAGCGTTCCCCACAGCGCGTCGGTCGGAGCGAGACCCGGTCGGGAATTGCAGGTGTTCGCCTCCTCTGCTGGCTCTCGCTGCGTCCGATCCGCCTTTAGCACCTGCTTCTTGCCAGCTTTCACCCCTCCTTAGCTGGCGCTTTGAAATCATTTGCCTGCCTTGGCCTGTCCCTGCAGTGTAGCGCACCCACAAAACAGGTGTGCTGAGCAGTATTTCTCTTCTTAGGGTTTTTGTATAGCTTGCTATTGTTTTTTTCTGACTATCTTCTTGGGGGGAAGAATTGGATCAAATGCCTAATTCCAGAGAGATCCAGAGGGTGACTAGTGGAGAAAGGTGATTTCCAGTACGATAAATCATAATCCAGTGCTGTTTGGAAGTGGTTRTAATTCTCGCTGTGCGATAACTGTGTCATGCACAGGCTTTCAGGGATTAAAGGAAATCACTGGCATTTGAGAAAAATGCGAGTAGTGTGCAGCTGAAATTATTTTTGCTTGAGGAAAATTCTTTAATCAAACATGTCACTCATTCTGTGACAAGGACTTGATTTGTCATAGGAGTTTCCAGTCGAAGTGCTCGCGTTTGCAGTCCTCTCTGTTTTCACTCAAAACTTTTGTAATGAGATAATTTGACATCTTTATGCATCACGTCAAGCTCAGAGATGGTGTTCARCTTCTCAGCTAAGAGGCTCTTACTTTGAAAGTAGTGTCTATTAATAAGCGGTATCTTTTAACATTAAAAGATGCACTTATTTGAAGGATTAGTTTTGTGAACTGTGTGGTGATGAGAGGAAACTCTGAACTATTTGATCTGTTTTTTTGCTGGACAGATGTTGGCACGATCCAGACTGTCAGGCAGTAAGCTTTGTGGCTGGACCTGGCTATGCTACAGCAAACTTAAGCAGTAATATTTAAATAAGTTTAGAACTTCTTTGGAGCTTTTTGGCTGGTGAATTRTATTACTTATAATGTTTATGAAATGTTTCAATATTTTCTGCGTTCAGCTTCATAATAATAATGGCACAAAAATTTTGCATTTGAGGAGGTTTTTTACTACTTGGGTGGCTAAAATTTGGACCTTTGACATCATAGCCTTAAAACAGTAGCCCTGCTGTAGTTGCCAAGAAAAGCATTCTCTGTCAAGTCTTAAAGTACAGTGCAAGCCTCAGTGAAATAAATTGTATGGTTCTGCCTGTATCAGTGGCATTTTGTTTACTAAGAATGATGCACCATGTTGAGCAGAAAGATTTGCTTGGGCATCTGGTGTCAGCAGGATTCTGAAATTTTCAGGGTCTTACGTATGGGTCAATTCAGTCTTATATATGAAAAAGATACTGGGATACCTGAATTGCTTCAGCTTCCTTTAAACATTTTTCTTTCTTTTGCTTAAAAAAATAACAATGGAAAAAGAGAAAGTCATGGAGAAGGGCAGCCTCAAAAAATGAGAGATAAGTCTGAAACTGTTCAGGTGTGTTTTTCTTAAAAGCAGCACTGGACCTAGTTTTAATGAAGCACCGATACCCAGAACGTGTATGGAAGAAGTGTCAGAGTAAAACAATTCTTTCCATCTTTTTTMCTTAGATGAAGCAGGAAGGAGGATTTAAATTATTTTTGACTCAATAAACAGCAGTTTGATAACGATGCAGATAGAGAGGAAAGATTAGKCTCAACAACATTCCTTCTCCAACTTGGTTTTGATTATGGGTGAAAATCAGTGGCCTCCGAAACTGACCTTAAATTCTTAATTTTCTGAGCAATGAACAGAGTTCAGTATTATGGAGCTACTTAGACTTGTTGCAGTGGTGAAATATTATAGGAATTACCCCATCTGCCTTCCCCTCACTTCTCCTGTGGAACAGCTGGGAGGTAGCAGTATTATTCTACATAATTAAAAACCTARTCTGTTCTTTAGTGTTTACCTCTCTGGGATAAAATTAAATTATTTTGGATGATTACTGGGTTTAAACTTTTGCTAGTTGAGTACTGTTTATAAAATGTACAGTTTTATTTAAGGGAGTCCTTAAAACACAAATTGTTGTTAGCTAGCATCCAGCTTTAGACCAAAGCTATTAGCTTGCCAAATCAATTTTGTTACTCCATACTTACTATAGACAATAACTCAGTCATAGATAAGATTACTTCAATCTTTCTTTTGTCTCTCAAGTGTAGTGTGGAGGCGAGTTATTTTTCTCTTTATTAATAACCAAGTAGGGGTATTTTTTTTTATTCTTATCAAGAAAATTTTATCACCACTGTGTGTGGCCAGCCTCACTCTGGCAATTGATAAGCAGCTGAGGAATTTTTGTGGCTATCGTATCTCTGTGATGACAGAAAAATTGARAAACAAGCATGTTTCATGATTTGATGTTCTCAAAATTGCTCCCACAATATTAACGCATTAGAATAATACTACTTATTACCACTTGGGTTAATAAATGTGATTGATAGTAGGTGTGTTATATGCTAAAGAGAAAGGTCAGGAAGCGGCTGGCTTGCTGTGATCTCAGCAGCTCAGGGAAGGCAGCACACCCGTTGTGCAGAATCGAGCCAAATGCACTGTAAGGTGCTACTAAATTGTTTGGAGAAGCTTCTTAGCTCCTTTAATACTTTATCAAAGCAACCTGGCAATCCAGGAAGCTGATGAACAGGCTTTGGGGATTTCTGCTGGTGAAATTGAAAAAATGCCTTCATCCCCTGCTCTGTGGGGCTGGAGGTTGCCTGCTGGTTTCCCAGCAGACGCAGACCTGTGCTGACTCCTAAGGCATTGCAATTCGGAGACTGGTCTGATAAATGAAACRTGACTTCAGGGCGTTTGTACCCCGGCTCAGCAGCTAGATGATGGAGGAGCTGTGCTACTGTGGGCCCGGGAGAAGCGTCTGAAGCCTGGGACAACCACTGCAGCTCAGTGGGAGGGAGTGTGAAATAGAGCCYTTAAGAGCGTTCTGACAAATTAAATATGGAAGGATTAGGCCAGTTTTGCAGCTTCTGTTTGTTAACTTCATGTTAAAATTATCATTGTGTTTGCAGTTTAATAGAGTGCACGTTTTGATTTTGACCGTGCCTAACAACAAGACAATTTTCAGGAAGCTTTGACTGCTCTTACCTSTGTCAGGAATGATTTTATCTCTGTGGGCACAGTGGTATACTACAACTGCCAAGTCCTGAACGAGGAATTGAATTAAGTACATTRCATTATCACCACCAAAAGTGTACTAAGCTGTTGGATCAAAACAGCTGAGATCTTTCTCATGTCATAATTGTAGCTACATGAGTGATTTCTGCCAGCATAGTCRTCAGTTAAGGACTGCAGTTCTTCATGTTCCCAGCTGTAAAAACTGAAAGTKGAAGACTAGTTTTCTAGAGACCTAGCCATTGCCTAGCTTTGCGCTTGTGGAAATGAGGGAGGTCATTTGGATTGTGGTGTAAGTACATTCGCAAGATTTGTGTCAAACTGAGCAGCAACTATAAAGTTAACAACAGGCGTATACTGAAATCATCAAACTTAATCTTTATTGAATTGAGCACTCAATTCTCACTTTCTGCATCTGTTATTTCAGAGAGACAATAAGAAGCTGGTTAACCTGAAAAATGTGCCAACAGTGCTGTGAGGCTTAGAAAGTGCTGTGAAAATGAAAGCACTGCTTCTGAAGTGTAATTCTGCAGCAAGGATACGTCCCACAATAGCAGGATACATGGTGTTTGGATACCTGCCTGTAATAGTGGTCTTTCCCTGCAGACTGTGAGGTCCACTGGACTATAAACATGTTACCAGTATGATAAAAACACATCCTTACCACCTTYTCAGTGTAAAGGTAATAAAGTGCTTCTAGGCAAATATTGTCTCTGTCCATAATCCTGCCCTTTTAGCTCACACTTTATTTGATAAAACTAGATGATGCATTTAAAAAGGAAAAGAAGCAAGTCTGAATAACAGTCTCCTAAGGTAAGATGTACCTGTTCACATGCATTTGGTCTGTATGACAGATTCARCTTTTCCAGAACCTGAAAGTTTGTTTTTATTTGCTTCCCAAAAGTTTTTAATCTTTTATCCTTCCTGTTAGGATCTGATGCAACACTGAAATTAATTTTAGGCAGAGAAGGATTTATTTTGCCTCTCTCCGTCACAACTGGTAATAAGTTCTTAGAGATAAATCAACCTCAGACTTCAGAAYTAAAGATGTTCATTTTTGAGACTTGAATAGGCAGTCTTATGCRCTGTAAAGATAGCATGCTTCTTAATATGACAAACTTTGCACAGAATTTAGCAAATAACAGAGAAAGTGGCAGTTTTACTTACACTAAGCTGTGCTTCAAATTGCTGCTTTAAAGGGCAAAATTATGCTTTGCTAGTAACTTTGCTAATARCTTTTTCTCTATTCATATCAGTTGTTGGCAAAGGTCTTAGGCACGTTTGATGCCTTTGAGGTCAGGTGCCTATCTGACATATTGGTCCACAGCAGCACTGAAAATGCACTGTTTCTCTCACAGTTTTCTTCACACTCCTGACAGAAAGCTTTAATGTGATACRGTATTTCAGTATTCACTTTATACAAAATACAGATTGCGTGTGAAAGATACCAGTTCCTTTTGGCTTTAGTGATTAAATGAATTTACTACCTGTTGCTTTAGAACTGCAGGCATTTTCTTTTTTTTACCAAAAACTGGAAAGCTTTTTATTTAACCTCTCCAAGATTAAAAAAAATTTTTTTTTTAATAGAAATAGCCTGGTTTTGAAATGTGATGAATTTGAGTGTTTGTAGGTGTGGTAGCTACAGGAAAACTGATGTTTCTATGAATTCTGGACTACCTGGAGGYAACTAATATAGTGTAGAGAGAGTTCTCTGTGAACGGTGTGGTAGTTTTATGTACTGCAGTTTTTGTGGCTCAGGAGATGTTTCAGAAGGTGTAAAACAGAACTRTAAACAGTAAGTTGCAACACTAAGGATTTATGCTATAGAAAATAATGGAGTAATCCAGAAGGCAGCATGAAATGGCCGTGATGCCCTTACCAGGGAACACAGAAATCGTGGAACAAACAGGAATTGGAGTGTCAGCTATGTAAGAGCAAGGTACATACACGTATAGTGCTTATGCGCCAATAAATATAGAGCAAAGCATTGACTTAAAATCATGTTTGAAAGCATGCTTCTGTCATATCGAAAAGTACATGACTGTTCGTAAGACAATAATAAAACAGCCTTGAGCATGACCAAATGTTTTAATACTACTTTTTTTTTTTTTTAGTGCTCTTGACATCTGAGATGAGAGAGTTGTTGCTCTGTTTTTGGTCACTTTTATTAGTGTTAACAGTTCACTGAGTTACTGTGTAGGTGTAAATGTGTAGAGCAGATGGTTTGTATGAGGTCGCAGTTGTGAAGCGCAAGTATTTCCTAGGGCCAGGGTGAGCAGCTTGATAGCCAGATTGGAAATGCTGTTACCTACCCTCTGCAGATCATTTCACTTCACTGCCAGTAAGTTGTGAATGGCAATTAACTGGATGATTCCAGCTCTTAGGGCACCAGGCAAAATGCTTTCTTCCTTCAGAGAATAAATACACCGAAGAAACTGAAGACCACGTGCAAGTGAGCCAGTGTTTTTCAGAAATACCGGTACTTTTCCCCTCTTATCAGATGTCATCTGGAGGCGAGCCTACTGCAGGTTTCATAACGATAGTAGCAGGTGGTGGTACTGGCTTTGCAAGGAGGGATTTTTTTATTTTGCAGAGAAGTGCTCTTTAAGCTTGTGGGATGGGTTGTGGGAAAAACAGGGGTTTGGGCTAGTTGCAGGAAAACTAAAAGTTCAGAACTAGTATGATTAAGAGGTACAATCATACTGGTAAAAACATTCTTTTCTGTAATGTTACGTACCATCAATACTGTTAAGCTGCTCTGGTGCCCTGGGGCTCTTCGGTTTTATTGCCTTCTGGGGGCATTTTTCAGTCTGAAGTGGACTGCACAGCTTTTGGTTTCATCTTTCTCCAGGGTGATGGTGTCACAGGGCAGAAGTGAAGTTGTTTCTCTTTAGCAACTGCACTTTATCCACTGACAAACTTTGGATTTTTCAGTTTTACCATCTGGTAGTGTGGAGCTTTATAATGCTTGCTTTGGGAATAAATGCAGCCTCTCTAATCCATATACACTCCCAGTATCATATCAGTATCAAAATACTTTTCCTGTAGTGTAATCTCTTCCAGATGAAAACCTTTATTAGTAGAAGTAATGAGATAAAAGCAAAAAGTATTAATCTTTCTGGGGTAACCTTTACAAATAATTTCAATGAGTCTCTAACTTTGAGAAATCCAGACTCGATTTTTAGGTGGCCAGTGTGAGAATTTGCTAGAATGTCTTAAAGATGATATGTTTTCAAGCAAACTGTAGAAATGCCTGTAAATGCTTGTAAATTCCTAGAAAACGAATTCTGATGACAAAACACTACAAATTTAAGGAGAATGTGCTATTTTTCATAGAGGACAAGCTAAGTTTGTGTTTTAAATGTAGGACYAGACACAACCTTGAGTGAGCGTCACACTCGTGTATTCAAATATGAATTTTATTATAAAACATTACTACTTTTTGCCATTCAACCAGTATCTAGCATTCAGTGGGAGTTGGATGTACCCCCAAATTCATGTTTTGTTTAAAATTACTTTCATTATACATATATTATTTTCTCAGCTGTAATGGGATGTCACTGATATAATTAAAACATTTGAATGTTAGTTTCCTTATTTACTTCTGTAAATGAAGTAGGAAAATAGATTGGCAAGGAACCAGATGCCAATAGTGTTAAAAAGGAATTGGCAAGATAGTTACCACGTTTTGCCTATTCATTTCTCAGTGTGCATCACACTATCTTTCATGCGCTATAACATGTATCACACTCAGACTGCATGCATTAACGTTTGTTATTATTATTTATAGTACTGTTTGGCCGCAAGATAGTTGCAGTCATTCTTTATTTTCATACTTTTATTCAGACCAGTTGCTATTTGTTTAGCTCAACACAGTTTTCTAGTTCTGTTTCTTAAGATTAAAATAGGCTCCCCCCTTCCCTCCCAGTGGATTCAGGGGAAGAAAGCAACACCAGGGAGAGAGGACACTTAGTGGCCCGTGGCAAACACCTTGCCTGAGATGCAGGTTTTCATGTCAGTCTTTGAGCAATAGTAACCGTGATCYTTTTACCATTACCCTGCTGGCCAGGGAGGAGTGTAAGGGGAGCAGGAAATTCTGCAGCGGAGGTGCCTGGGGGTTTCTCTCTGGGCTGACATTACTTTTGCTCTCACTGCAGGTTTGGAGAGAAGTAGAAAAGAGGAGGTTTGCTGCAGCGCCTGGGGGCTGTGGGTGACGGCAGGGGACTCCTCTCGTGGCTGGTTGGAGCGCAGAGCACCCGGCCAAAGCTGCGGCCTTCTCCCTCGCTCTTCCTGACTCAGGGTCTCTGCCCCACAAGCAGAGTGCAAGGATGGGTTCGTTTGCAGGCTGATGGGGTGATTGAGGGTGGAAAGCACTGTGTAAGCAGGCATAATTTGCTCTCAGATTTGACTTCTGGGGCATGTAATTGCTATTTGGAGTTTTGGCTTCATAGTTTGTATTAATTCGGCATTTTGAATAGCCTGTTARTTTGCTGTGATCGTGCTTCACAGATGATGGAATCCTAGTTAGTGTGTACAGAAGTATGTAGCAAAGTGGCAACCACTCATTTTTAAACATCATAGGCATTCAGAAAGAAGCCCACTTGCATTGCTGTTGATTATTAACTGATAATATCTGTCTTTGGAAATTATACCGTGAATGTTCTTTTTAGACACTCTGTGATTGCTCATTTGTTCACATTCTTTCTGTAATCTGAAGGTGCTTTTTGATCCTCTGATCCTCTTGAATTCACAGATTAAGTGCTAGTCCCAAACTGTTTTACAGCTTTATTATATAATAGTTGCAAATTTAAAATTCTGGCAGATACTTTTAAGATCTTAAGGAAGTGGCTGCTTTTAGCAGATTGTCAAAACCAAAGGCATTTCTACTTGCTATTGGCCAATTAAAATGTATGTGCAGGAGATAAGTGCCAAAATACTATTAAAATGTTGTCTGAGAAAAGTTTGTGTTAAGTTTTCATTTTAGACAGAAATACCTAGTTGTGGATTTTACCCTTGATTTATTGCACAAGCTCTAAGAAAATACTTAAGGAAAGTGTTCTTTTTCTTGAACACATGATGTACTGCATATTTATAGAAGAAACTCCAGTGTTATGCAGACTTATTCACTGAATTTTTTTTTATTACTATTTTTTGGTAACATACTAGCATCTAAAGGCCCGATTCGCAGGGTGCTGTTACCACACTGTTCAAAGAAACGTGTTCAGCTTTGCTATAAAGATAGTGGGTGGTGTTCACAAAGTGAAAACCTTCCCGTTTAGGAACACTGTGACATTGAAACTTCATATTGGGAGGACAAAGACTGAGAGCTGAGAGAGGTGAAAGCGCTCTTTTAGTAAGGAAAGACTCCTGAGCTCATCCCCTTTTGCAATCAGAATATAACTCTAGTGAGTGCAGTATCTACCTCGTGAGAGACAATTGGACGAGTGGTGACAATTTGGATAAAAAAGAGAAAAAGAAGCGGGGACGTGGGCAAATGCCYTGACGTTCAGGATTGTTGGGCAGTTGGTTTCAGGAGCAGGAACAAAATGACCTCCAGGGCAGAACTTTGCCTCTAAGGCATTTGGAGATRCAGAGAGGGGGGGAAAACTTCAGAAAACAATGAACACTTTTCTACATAAATTCTTATTTAAAAATGATTTTTAGATAATTGCAATAAAATCTTTAAATAATTTGCAGTACATACAAAAAGCCATCAATGGAATATAAAACCATCAGAGTTGCCAACAAGCTGCAGTGAAGATTAATTCCTTCAAATACTATATCTTTCCAGAAATACATTTATTTTTTTCAAATCAAGCTCCTAGCCAGAAATGAGGAGCAGAAAAAACATACATTTCAGAATGTTTTTAAAGGGATGAATTGAGCTTAATTGTACAAATGAATTGAACTGAATACTTTGTTCGAACATAGTTTATCACTAACAGCAGTTATGGTATTAGGGAGTAAAATGTAAACCTCTAATTATATTAAGCTTCCAGGGTAACTCAACTCTTTTACCTGTTTTTAGTAAAATRTAGTCCTTCAAAAGAAGTTGGAAGGGTTGAAGATACTGTTGAAATTGGCATCTCAAATGGGGGCTTAACTGTCTTACTATTTTAAGTCTAAATATTTAACATTTTACCTTTGGAACAAGAAGTTTTTGATGTCTGTGGGTTTGATACTAGTGTGCGTACATTTATTTTCAAGGCCTGATGCATTTTTTTTTCTCAAAAGTGTTTTGAGTGGAAGAATGTTTTGAGTTAAACGGCAGCTGGAGCAACCCTGGCTACACCTGGGCCGTGGTGTGGCCTCCTCCTTCCAGCTCTTCCACCCTTTCCCTGACCTCAAGCTGTGCCGACGCAGCCGCMTGTGCCAGCTGCCCTCTGGCCTCGGTCCAGGCAAAAAGAGGCGCTGCAGAGTGTTTCGTGAAATRATTCGGGTTACGAAGGATCTCCCAGTGTCGTCTGGTGCAAAATCCCCCGGGCCGGCTTCGCGGTTAGTTCCAGGGTAGAGTTAAGCTGATCTTAAATTTTGACTAATGCCAAGTCTTGACRTTTTGAGAAATTGGGCTAAGAAGTGATGATAGGCTGGTGAGGGCGGTAAACCGCGGAGAAGGTAAGAGGGTAGGGAAATTCGGGAGCAGCGACAAGCTGCTGCTAAGCTCTTCCTTCGGCTCCCTGGCGGCCGAGCCAGCGTGTCTGACTGCAGCTCCGAATGCTCTGAAATGCGCTTGTTGCCAGACTGATTTGGTTTTCCCGAGCGGTTGCAGGCACGAGACACCTGAATGCCCAGCATGCTGCGCCTTGTGACTATATATTTGAGCGGATAATTAAGTGCGTTTCACGTAGGAATTTACAAAGTGAGTTTGGCCCGTGACGAGTGAGAAGCTGCTGTGGTGGACTTTCTAGCACGCAGTGAGGACTTTCCTGCGTGAATTCCCTGCTCGGCAAGYGGGCACGAGATCAGCGTGCCTCCTCTGCGGCCTCTTTCACGCCGCTTTTTTTTCCCCCTATAACTGCCTGCYCCTTTTCCAGAGCTCCTTGAACAAAACTATTCTGTTGTTCTGCCTTTAAACTCCAGGCGCTTGTCCTCAAATTTGTTTGGRGAAATAGTCTACAGATGGATGAGCACAAAGAGCAAGATTGCATAAGCCCTGTTTCCCAAAGAAATGGGCCTGCGATAGCCGCGCTTTCAGATGAAGTGATGCGGTGCTTTTTAGTGAAGCCGACAGACTCATCTCCCTAGTTAGGGAGCTGTTCCGCTCCCTAAGCTTGGTTATCTAAAAACAAAGCTTGGTTATCTAAAATCAGTCAAAACTATTTCTGAAGCTGTTTAAGAATAACGAAGTTTGTTTTGCTCCCCATTTTATTTATTTATTTATTATGCTCTGGCAAGGCAAAAAATGTTCTTTTTTTTGGTTCTTTATTTAAAAAAAAAATCTGTAGAGAATATCCACTCTCTTCTGTTAGTGTGGAATATTGGGAAAACCCRTGGAAAGGGGGAACCTAACAGCTGTTGCGAACGGGAGTGACAAGAAAGCAAACGGACTCGTAGCATTTCTTGCTCTCAGGTTTGCAATCCTTCCTTTCGGTTACTTCGGTGAGCTCTGCCTTTCACAGTGGCAGCTGTGCGAACCCTTTAATTACAGGGCTTAYGGGCGAGAGTTGCCCTGAGCAGGAAGGCCGAGTCGCTCGGAGGGACTGCGGGTGTCCTCGCAATATTACATTTTTGCTGAGCGACGCCGGTGCCCCTCGGGCTGTAGCACAGCTCGCGCTAGTGGTGCTCGGCGGTGGCTCTGAAACGACCGCGTTTGAGCTGCCTGCGCAAACAGGACTTTCCCCCTTCGTCTGACCTCCGCTTCAAGGTTTCCGCGGGACTACTTGCTCTTTGGCTTTTAAAACTATAACCTAAAGAAATTCCTTACTGTCGTGCAACTGATTGCTTTCCTTTTATATCTAGAGAGTATAGAAAAGCGATAAAGTTTTTTTTTTAAAAAAAAACAAGTTAAAAGGTGTAATGGTAAATGGTGCGTTAGATAGCTCAAAATTTCACGATGAAAAAAGGCTCACAGAGCACGCGCGTCTTAACTTTATTCCCAGTGCCAGTATGTGTGTGACCTTTGAAGAAAGGATCCTGTYGTCTGCATTTACAAAGTGGAAAAGATCTGAAAACTTAAGTGCAATGCTATTATGACCATACCCACTTACTATTTTTAATTGGAAAAAGTGAGTCTGAGGACATTTTTATTTAAGACACACTTTAAAAGATGCAAACTGATAGTAAAGCTTCCATATAGYCCTGGTTGTTGTGCCGGCTAGAAGCTTATCCATGTTCCATTTCCAAGTGACCTTGAGAATTTGGAGGTTTTGGTACCTCACATTTCCAGACTGAAGAGTAAAGGGGCGAGTTTCCTGTGGGTTTTTTCCCTCTCCCTTTACTGGCAGTAGTTAATAAACAATGTCATTTTGTTTGTCCAGGAACTTGTCACTTGATGTTTTCCGCACTGAACGAAGCTGTCAACAACAACAAAATCTTGCTTGGCTCAGGAAAGACTTTCCTAATTTTGGAGCTTTAAAAAGGGATCTGTTGGTCTGGCCTGCGCCGTGCTGGACCTCTTTGGGGGAAAGCCTGCTAACCTGATAGCGGGGGACTGTCTTAAAACTGAGGTCAAGTGTAGCCTGTTTATTTTTGTTGAAGGCTGTGAAGATCTTAACGCTGACAGGACAGCTAGAAAAGTTGTCCGTTTGTCTGCTCTGCCTTCGTGGCAGGCAGGGAGAGCTGGGGACAGTCCGGCTGCTGCCGTTCAGCTCCCCAGCCGGCGCGAGAGAAGGGAGAGTGGCGGAGCCCGGTTACGTGCCGTCGAACCGAGGAGCCGCCGCGGTCTCCTCCTGCTTGGCCGCAGCGACGGAGCCGAGAGTGGGCTCGCTGCGGAGGTGCGTGTCCGGCCACCGTCCCCAGAGCGGCTGCAGAGGAGCGTTCGCGGAGAGTGTCTGGAGAGGCGCCTCACCGATCGGGGCCGGAGCCCCCTGGCTGGTGCTCGCTGACCGTCAAACGGGCAGGGCAGCTTTAGTGGAGCGGGATCTTTGGTACCGGCGGGTGCTGCTGATGCTGCTGCGTTAGATTTCAGCGGGGAAAAGAAACGTGGATTCAACTTGATGTCGAAGGGTGTCGTAAGGAAAAGCAGTCAAAACTCATTCAAATGCGTGTGTCGGGCCCGATACAGAGCTGGAAACAGATCCTAAAACACAGGGGAACAGAAACAGAGCTAYGGACGGACACTCGTCTGTTGATCATTAAGCAGAAGAAAAGCTCTGTGGTGTGATTTTTGCTTTTTACTTTTTTTTGATATTTGAATTGACTGTGTTTCCCCTGCTGCTTTGATTTGGACTTTATACACACCAGCTGCTGAGGAAACTTGGCCTTTTCTGAAAGCAGATCCTCTTTGCTAGTGGTGAGTGGACGATGTGGATGCCTCTAGCTTCAGAGAGATCCTTGGATTGGCCTGAAGGCCCATTTCCTTACTCTTAAAACTCTGCAGTGCCATCGCTGTAGACCTTTGGGTGAGAACTAAGCAGGCTACATCTCAGATGACAATAAATTTAGAATAAAGCAGATCAATTATTTATTATGACACTTGTACAGTGTCTTCTGCAGGGTAGTGCACAGAATATTATATAGAGCATAATATTTATATTATAAAATTGGAGTTGGCAGCATGTGTCTGTCACCTCTTTTTTTTTCTTTTTTTTTCTTTTTTTTTTTTTTTAAGTAGGAAAACCTTTAATTTCTGTGCCTGGAGAAGAATCGACATCAGAAACTTTGCTGCACCGCTTCTCTCTCTTCTCCTTCAACAATTAATTGCAGCTTAGAAAGTAACCCTGCTCTCCAGAGAGGCTCACCCCCTTTTCACCTGGAACTTGCTGAATTTAAAACTAGGTTATAAAGTTCTTGATAGATGCCAATGGAATTTGCATTTGGCTACCTATTGGAAGGGTCTGGAAATGCAAATCTAGGTTTAAAAGGAGTGATAAAAGAAAGGATGGAAGCACTTCTGCTTTTTCCACCTAGTGGGAATGCCTGCAACTGCAGTCTTTCTGCGTGGCTACGTTGTTTATAAATGTACAACAGAATGGAAGGTAAATTTTTCCTGTTTTCAGGARGGCATTTTTGGAGAGATGGGGAAGATTTCCTCTTCTTCCCTAGCATGAAAATGTTTCCTGTTTGAAAGCATGACTTTTTTTCTGCGTTTTGCTTGGCTTCCTTTGGCATGACTGTAGTGAACACGTGCAGTGGTTTAGCTTCATCTCAGGTGCTGATTACAGAATTTGACAGGAAAGGCACGGTTTCTCTGCAGGGGTGTGTGTGTGTGTGTGTGTGTGTGTAAGGGAAATGCAGAAAGATTTGTCTTTAAGCAAATTCTCCAATAACAGTGGTTCCAGGGTGTATCACTCATCTTTTGTGCTCAGTTTTTCTTAGCCCTGTCCGTTTCCAGGAATGCCTGTATGAAATTACTGMTCTCAAAAATGAGAAAAACCCTGATCCTGCTTGTGCAATTCATGTTTCTGAAACTAGCACTCTTGACTTCTGGCTCCCAAGACACTGCGAGTCGAGTGCAGCTCCACTGGAGCCCAGTGGGGCTGCTCAGGAAAACTGCGCTCTTTGAATTTACTGTTATGACTAGGTTTTATTTTATCTTTTAGTATTCTCTAAACTTACGACTGGAAAACCCTAGTGCTGTATTTTCAGGAGAAGAAGAAAAGGCGATACAGCGTGCTTCCAGGAAGCACGGTTAGCTAAGAGCTTTGTGCATGAGTGCGCCTGCAGCATTTTGATTGCCCTTTTTATTAGGAAGTAGATCGTAACTTGTGTCTCTTTTTTGTTCCCAGCCATGTCCCAAGCCGTGCAGACAAACGGAACGCAACCTTTAAGCAAAACTTGGGAGCTCAGTTTGTATGAACTGCAAAGAACGCCTCAGGTAATGTGCTTTTGAAAAATAGACGTGTGTGCTTAAGGTGGCATGTGTCTTGTTTTGTCCTTTTACTGTGCTTCTTTTTAAAAGGATAGTAAAAAGTGCAACCTCAGTAAGAAAATTACTAAGTTTCACGAGAGAATTTTTACTTGATTTTTACACTAGGAAGCAATAACCGATGGCTTGGAAATAGTGGTGTCGCCCAGGAGCTTGCACAGTGAGCTGATGTGTCCCATTTGCCTGGATATGTTAAAAAACACTATGACGACAAAAGAATGTTTGCATCGTTTCTGCGCTGACTGCATCATCACAGCCCTCAGGAGTGGGTATGTAAATGTTACAGCAGAGGAAAGGGATTTCCCTTTAGATCTGGAAGCGGTCAAGGAAATCCTTTAAGCCCTGGGTGTCGATGTGCAGCAGTAGAGCAGCCGCGCGCTGCGCACACCTAGCGCRTCTCATTCTTCAGTGTTCAGCCACCAGGGCTGAACCGTTCTTACAAGAATGTGTTTGTCAATCCCTGAGCAGAAGTTACCTGGGCATAGTAAATTAAGTGTGACCTTTCAGCAGCAGTCCTACTTCGTAGCTTGACTACTAATATAACTTATGCTAAAATACAAATCATTTTTCTTTTATTCTTCAATTACAAGAGCGTATTTTCTTGAACATAGTAAAATTATGAGACGACCAACAGCAATTAAGTCAGCGATGTAAGTATCTCCTTCCGATGATRGCAGTTACCTGCACTCAGAGGTCACACACAATTTGCTGTGCCCAGAGACAGTAGTGTTCTTGTCATTAGAGATATGAGAAAACCATCAAGAACAAAGCCCCTAATGAGGTTTCAGTTACTGAGACCTCTTCCTCACTGGGGAAAAAAAGTGTGTAAACCTGACATGATAGTTAAATGAGAACAAACATATACTCAGACTGTGTAACGGGTTCCTTAATTTTTGGCTTGTTAAGAATGCTACAGAAGATTATGCCTTCAATACTTATTATTTCCTTTAGGAATGTGTCTTTCCTAGGTGAAAATCTAGCTAGAGTTTTGGGAAGGAACCAGTTTGTAAAGTAGGACTTTTGAGCTCTTTAGTCTAAACATAGTTTCTTTAAACATACTTTAAAAAAAAATGAAGCAGGGAGAGGTGTGTTTGGGTTTTTTTTTTTTTTTTTTTTTTTTTTTTTTTTTTTTTTTTTTTTTGTTTTTTTTTTTCTTTTTTTTTTTTTTTTTTTTTTTTTTTTTTTAAGTATCTTGAACTACCTGATCTGCCACAAGATAGAAGCCGCATCGGGGCAGACTGTGGTTATAGCTGGAGAGTTAGCATGTGTTTCCTCTCTTCTTATTGACCTTTAGCAACAAAGAATGTCCCACATGTCGTAAAAAGCTAGTTTCAAAGAGATCACTGAGACCAGATCCCAATTTTGATGCTCTCATCAGTAAAATTTACCCAAGCCGCGATGAATATGAAGCTCATCAGGAGAGAGTGCTAGCAAGAATCAGCAAACACAATAACCAGCAAGCTTTAAGTCACAGCATCGAGGAAGGACTAAAGATTCAGGCGATGAACAGGTATGCAACCTACACAGTTTGTCTGCTTGTGACCTTGTCAGCCTGCAGTACTAGGAGTATGCCACCTGTCTGCAGAATAGTTGCAGAATATTTCCTCTTTTCTCCTCCAAACACTGCCAAAGTAATTTTTAAGCTTTGTCTACTGACAGAAACCTTCATGTTGCTCTCTGCCACTTCTGTTGCAGCCAGATGTAGACAGCAGATACCCATTTTAGCTTTACAAAAATGCAGGTAACATGTCTTTGGTAGTAGACTGCTGTAATACAATGAATCCTCTACCAAAATAATACCATTATATGCAAATAAATACACATAGTGCCAGAATTTAGGTGTTTTAATTGCAACTTAATACACAAGGCTGGACTATATGAGGTACACATGGAAGTGGAATACTGGTATGCATTTAAACCCAGGAGAGCCAGCTGGGGAAAGATGCCTCCAACTTTATGTTGCAGTAAAGCATGGTATGATTCTTTGTTTGACTGATTTTATGTCATGTATGAATTCGTACTTAGATGAAAAGAATCATCTGGCTTGGCTGAAAAATAAAAATAATTGTATCAAATCAAAAACCATCCTGAAAAAAGTCTCTAAAGTGTGTTTGAGGGATAGGAAAATCTACAGTCTTGCCTATGAATATTTCTTTATGTGAAACAATGTTATAAATATGTTCCTCCCCCTTACATCTCTGAAGTGTTTAGTACTCGGATGCTCTGCCTGGTAGGTCACCCATTTCTGACTTTTAGCATGACTGATCCTGGGGCGGGAGGGAATTGTGAAGGTAGTTGGATGAATTCTGAATGCTGATTAGCAGCTGAGCTGACATTTATTTCCACCTATTTCTAATCAGGTTACAGAGGGGCAAGAAACAGCAGATTGAGAACGGCAGTGGTGCAGAAGATAACGGTGACAGCTCGCACTGTAGCAATGCCTCAACGCACAGCAACCAGGAAGCAGGGCCTAGTAATAAGAGGACCAAAACATCAGATGATTCTGGGCTAGAACTGGACAATAATAACACAACTGTGGCAATAGATCCTGTAATGGACGGTGCTAGTGAGATAGAACTAGTCTTCAGGCCTCATCCTACCCTCATGGAGAATGATGATAGTGCACAGACGAGGTAAATGTCTTCTATTCCTCTTTGTGTATTCTGCTGTAATCTTCTACTGTCGCTTCTCTTTTCTATCTGTCACTTCTCAAGGCTTTTAAAATCAATTTACTGTGGTCATACCACAGCCTGTTTAATCCTTGCAGTCTTTCTGCTTCAAGTCAGATTGATGGTATTGGTTCAGTATTATAAAAAGTAATGTTATCGTAACAATCTGTTTTAAGCCTTTGATCACAGATAAAGATGTTTCTAAGGTTTCCAGTGTCACAGTTCTTGGTAGCTACTAGGACGACGGTATATTATGGGTCCCTTTCTCCTTGCTGTAAAATCCTGTGGGCATAAAGAAAGCTTGCATACGTTTTTGAGCAGGTTTTGGAGCAGCTTTGTATCAGCATGATTCGTAGGCTGGAAGCTTCACCTGGCATTTCTTTTCATGATCGCGTCCAAGCATGGACTGCAAATAATGGATCACAGCAATGAGCAGTTGTGAGGAGTTTCCTCAGATCTCTTCCTGACTTTCTTTCCTGATGAGATATCTCTCTGTAGTGCCTATAAATACATTATAAGCCTCAGCCAGCTTTTCTTTGTGGCTTGGAATTGTGAGGGAATCCTGGGGGTTGTTCTGAAAGGCAAAGACAGCCTCTGGGGGAGGCCTCTACTGCTGGATTTGCCTGTCAAGACTTCTTCTTTCTTGCGTAAAGAATTGGTGAAGGAACCAGTAATGAGAAGATCAGGGGAGCTGTAGCAAGGAGCAGACACGGGGAATGTGTGTAGCTCTGCCACCTTGTGACTTTCCATCCAGGAATGTCAGATTGCATCTCTGCTCAGCAGGTTTGAGCAGTTGTGAGTAGCTCTCAAAAACCCTTGACAGCCTGTTAGTAGGTTTTTCATTTCAAGCAGATGACAGGACAGCGCTGTCTTCTCTCTACAAATAGCATGAGGGCCTGTGGGGGAAGTGTCAGAAGGATACAAGGACTCTGTGGAACAGCATAATTTAGTAATCTGCTTGYACGTCTTGAGTGAAACCACTTAATGCTCCTGTGAGCTTTCTTTCACACCTGCTGCTTAATATTTGGGAGATGGCAGTTCCAAATGCCTTTTTTCTTTACCTATAACTCAGCTGCCTTTGGTTACCTTTGTGGTGGTTGTTGCAGATACATCAAGACCTCAGGCAATGCCACTGTTGATCACTTGTCCAAGTACCTAGCTGTGAGGTTGGCTTTGGAGGAGCTTCGAAGCAAAGGAGAATCGAACCAGATGAATCTCGACACTGCCAGTGAGAAGCAGTACACCATTTACATTGCTACCGCCAACGGGCAGTTCACTGTAAGTAGGATTTCTGCCTAAGACCAACACCAAGGTTCAAAACATCAGTTGCTTTGTAGGAAATGTATCTAGCAAAAGATTGGCTAGTAGAAAGGGAGACATGCATATCATTCAGGGTAAAATCTAGTGGTGCCAGCAACTACTGGCTGACCTATGTCAGGTGAGGACCAGCTTGTTTTTTTACAGTTAAAATTGAAGAGAAAAAGTTTACTTCACCTGAAGATTTTGTTTCATGCCCAAAGCCAGATAGAGCTTCTGAGAATCAGGAAGTGCCAATCATAAGGGAGCGTTTCTCCGTTCTCCCATAGACTTCTGGTATTGCAGTATGAAACAGCTGCTGTGAATATGTGTAGGGAAGAATCCTACTCTGAGTGCATGACTTCAGAACATACAGATAAAGCAGCTCAGCAATATTGCAGTCAGATTGAGCTCGGAACAAGGTGGGTAGCGGTGCAGTGTCAGTTGCTACTAGATACCCAGGTGCTTCACAGCAAGAACCTTTGCAGAGCTTTCAAACCTTTTTTTTTTCTTTTTTAACTCAGTCTRTGCATTGCTCCAACTGTAGCTGTCTGTCTGTTGCAACAATACTGTTTATGCAAGTTTTACATTTGCAAAATTTACATGCACATTTGCAAAAACTACATTTTTTTTTTCCATTTCTGTTTTGGTGTTCTAGGTATTAAATGGCTCGTTTTCCTTGGAACTGGTCAGTGAGAAGTACTGGAAGGTGAACAAACCTATGGAACTGTACTATGCACCGACAAAGGAACATAAATAGGCTGCGCGGGAAAACTGAGATGGGACTAACTCTTTTTATAATTGTGATTTCTTTAATATTGAAAGAAGACACCACCATTACTTTCACGGACAATACATGTGATGTCTTCTGGCTCTCTCGGTATACCTATTAATATGATTAGACAGTATTCTGGGTTGTATTTAATTTAGACTTTGTTGTGGTTTTTTTGTTTTTCTCTAGGAGACTAAATGACCTTCTCCAGTGCATTCCATTGTTTGACATGCTTTTTTGTTCCCGTTGCATGATAACAAGTGTTCCGCTTTGGAATGTCTTAATTTAGTCCAGGTAAATCTGGATTTCTAAAACATTTGACACAGTTATAGTAGCCTCTGTGAAGTATTGAGCATTGGATAGCTAATTAAGGCTATTCAATAGTAACATATGCCAAGGAATGTGTTAAATAATGTTGTAATTTGCTAATGGTTATCCATACAAGAAGATGGTAGAGAATTGCTTTCCGATAGTCTTGCAGCTAGAAGTAATCTGACTCCCTAGAAAAAGGGATTTATTATTCAGTCATTTTACTGTGAGCAAACACGGCTATAGTGAGAAAAGTGACACTTTAAAACCATGCTGCTTACTGGGCTTAGTACTTCTGTGTAAGGTGGTTCTTGAGTTTTTTTTTTTTTTTTTTTTTTTTTAACAAATAATTCAGCTAAACCGCTCCCCACCCCAAAAAGGACCTTTCCCTCTGTAGAACATCCCACTGATGTACACTGCGATGTCCAGTTTGGCCCCTGTTGCAGTTACCGTGTCCTTACAGGCTTAACTGAGCAAAGTCGTCTGATAGTTTTACAGTTCTACTGTGCTCCCTGTCATGGCAGATTTTTACTGTGAATGTATCAGGATTTTCTGTGAAGAACTGTCTTGGAGACTCTTTGTAAAGCAAATTCTGTAAATTCCAGCATGATAATGTAATGAAACGTGCAAATACTTTGTTTTATAGAATTCTTGCCACCCTAGCTGTGAGCTTACCTGGGCTTCAGTTTGAGTAGGGAGGATTTCAACCATAAGCTGCTCTAAGAATTGTTTTCTTATTTTTTATTTTTTTTGCCATAGCTTTAACAAATGTGGCTTAGCACTTTGGAAGAAAATTTTAGTACTTGACAACGTTTACCATTTAGTGTCTTAAATTAGGTTCAAGTTTTTAAACTTGGCAGTAGGTCATTGTGTGAAGTCCAGTAGCTGTTGTTTGTGTGCATGTTTAAACTCCTCTTCCCTCGCACTGGACCTTGCTTTCACGTAATGGGTGTTGCTCTACCTATTGGCATTCTGTCTTCAGGGAACTAAATAGTCACCGTGAGCTTCCCTTTGCTGTAAAACCTACTGGTGAGGAGACCCTCAGCTCTTGGCATCTGAAGCTAGAAGCAAAAAAAAAAAAAAAAAAAAAAAAAAAAAAAAAAAAGTTGCTGTAATGAGAAGTAATATTCTTTACGCCGCACGGTGTTGCTCCTCCTCTGTCTTGCCTGTAGTTAGACTGAGTTTTTGGCCAGTGGTACGTGAGCGTTCGTATTCCTGGGGATCTTCTCGGGAAGGCGCCTGCCCTTCCACCGCTTCTGTCTTTCCAGTCCAGCACTTGTGAACATGTGTCCATTTTGACTGCTGTCCCCCGGTCGATTTTTATCCCTATAGAAAAACTACACAGGCTCCTCTGAAGAACTTAACTGTTTTCTCCTACTGGGAACACTTGGGTTTTGTAGTTGTGCCATGAAACTGAAGTTTTCAGGCCCCAAAACAAAGGGGAGGGGGGAGTAGTTTTTTAATTACTTTATTCATTATTTTCTGGTGAAATGTTGCATTGTATAGACTATTAGTGCATGTCCACTAAATATAATCTGGGGTGTGGGGGGTGGGAGGGAGTGTTGTGATTATCAATGCTTTAAAATTTATGGGGGAACTTCTAGATTAGTTGCAGCATACGTTCCCATTGTGATAGCTAAGGTAACGTCCGATCCCTTAAGCAAGAGAGGTATTTGTGAAGCTGAGCAGTCTGGCTAGGAACTGTCTGTCACTTTGTCCCCACTTCTTTATAAAGCGTGGGAGAATGTGAAGCTTTTATTTTCATGTTGTAGTGAATTTACTGAATATTTATGTTCTTTAAATATTATATAAAAACGTAGTTGTTTGATTAAACCATTGATTGCACTGTGACTCTTTAGTGCTATGAACTATTTTATTTTCAAAATTACTATTCTGTCCTTTTTTAAACCATGTTATTTTTGAAGTACACTGTGTGTGTTAGCTACGGGTAAGTCTAACAGCTCTTAGTATCCAACTGAAGTCGCACAGACTCTCAAACGGACAATAAAAGCAAAAATGTTACGAACAAACTACTGGAAATTCTCGTCGTGCTTCCCCTTGGCACTCGTCAAAGACAGCATTCAGAAATTTCTTCACAGGTGGAGCGTTCAGGGCCACCCTGTTCGYGGCCCCTCCAGAGGGGAGGGTGAGTAGACGCTGCAGCGCTTCGAAGGGAAGAAGGCCTGCGCGCGGCGAGCAGAGGCACGGCTCTTCCAGGGATCGCCATGCCCTGGCGCAGGAGCTGCTGTTCTACATTCGATCCTGTAATCCCAGAAACGCGAAGGAGGATTTTTCACTGCACTCAAAGTAGGTTTAAAAACAGCAACTTCAGTTGTGTTTTTAACTGCGTATTAAACAGCTTCAATAGACTCAAAAACGTGAGTGAGGGGTAACTGTAGCGAATGAGTTGGATTGAGACACGTTTATGAACTAGCAAAGTTCTGTTCATTTTCATTACCTCATCTCTAATTGTAAGTGCAGTTGTAAAATTCAAATCCCACCTTTTGTGTTAGTTAAAAGATTAAAGGTTCGATGGTTATGCACACTACAAGAGCAGTTTCTCACCCCTGCAGCTGCGGAAGGAAGGGGGAGGTCCCTTTCTGCCTGTACTCAGACCGCTGAAGAGCATTCCGAGCCTTCTTGTAACAGCATTAATGCATTTAAAGTTGCCCCAAAGTCTCAGCCTCCAAGCGACCCTCTCCCTGCTCCACGTCGACTGCACGCTGGCCTAGGGAACGCGACCAAGAGGAGGCCTTGCAGCTGGGCAGGGTGCCGCGCTCACAGCGCGGAAGCGCTAACCGGGCTCAGGCGCCGGCGGTCGYGCAGCGCACCTCCAGCCTTTCCTCCACAGGCCACGCTCCCACCGTGCTGGCAGCCCGCGYGCCGCTGGCTTCCTCCACTGTAGAGAAATGATTGCCCGTTCTCTCCCCTGACCCAGTCATGTCAAAGGTGAGTACGGTTTGTCAGGAAAAAAMATGAAACTCCTGCTGAGAGAGGGTGCTTTAAGAGCTTTGTACATCCTTGTTCTCCCAGAGGCATTCCTTGGAAATGCCTGCAGATACTTCCCTCCACCYCCTAGAACCCTATACTCTCCCAGCACTTGTGAGCACTTACTTGTTTTGGGATGAAAGCTTAAAGCAAGCGCAGTCTGGGCTGCTGACTCCATTAGGCCTGCTTAGCTGGAGCTGAGGATTCCTCACGCGTGGGGAAAGGCTTCTTCAGCAGACATTTTGCATTATTTCTTGTAGATTAACCTTGCTTAAATACTCCAGCTGAAGCAAATCAGGTTCTTCCCTCCCCTCCCCAGCTTTTTCTCCAGGGAACCACAATCTTGCTTTTTTCTAGAAGTTTGTTTCTTAGTRTAGGCTGAAATAACTACTTTGAGGATTTAGAAGCACTGCCTTAAATGAGTAATGTAAGTTGGCAAGGACTTAAAGGTCTGAGTCCTAAAACTTTATTTACCATCATCCTCTGCTGCTTGTCTTGCACAATGCTGATCAGCTGATAATGTATCACTGAAATCGGTACCTTAATGGTTCTTGTAAGCAAGCAGTTTCAAWCTTCTAAGGAAAAAAGTCCTATCTTACTCCTGTACATCCTTCTCCACATAGATCTTCCTCTAAAAGGGAAGTTTTAGTTCAGAGATGCAGAACTCTCGCTAGTTGTGTGTTCTATTATGGCATATTCAATAGAACTGGAAGAATCCCCGTATCTCAAACACCTGCAAGTGGGTAAAGAAGAAATTCAGTAAGGATCACACTGTTGAATATATGCTAGACTAAACACAGAGAAAGGTTTTTCTATACAGAACTAAATGGTAGCAGGTGTTACTCAGTGTCCAGTTATCACAGTGGACCTTCCAGTTCTGCTTCACATAGCTCTGCTCCTCTCTCTGTGCACCTGCAGCTGATCTGTGCATTCTGTACCAGGCCTCCTCATTTGCTACAATCTGTTGGACTGAAACAGATGAAACGTTAAAACTCAGCTTATCACTCCAGAATTAATTTTGAATGAGATTTGATTTTTTTTATCAGCTAAAAGTTGACTCCTGTATATTTTCCCAATTACTTTCTGCTATTAACTACTGTCTGCTTGAGACAGAAAATGGYTTTGATTAGTAAATTCCACCAAGAAGCCTCCTGGATACCTTCACAAAGGTAAGGACCAATGGAACCTAATTTTTCCTTTTTTTTTTTTTTTTTTTTTTTTTTTAAAAAACCATTCAGAATTTGGGTTCCTAGTGGAAAAGGCAAAAACAATCAGTTTGCATCTATTTCTAAAATCCTTCTAACTAAAGATTATTTTCTCAGCATGGTTGAAGAGCCTCTATCATGACTATCAGCAGATCAGAGTCTCAACTTGTAACCGAGGTTTGAGAATGAGCAGAAACACTTTTAAAACTGAAATACTTATGTTCTGAAGTGTGTTGAGCTCAAGCCATTTGCAGTAAAGGATTTCCTGCATATTGAAGTCCCCTGTCACTGGTGTGACAGGCAAAGTACTATTCTAAATGACATCTCAAGCCTAGTGATGCAACATGCAACAGAGGAATTTCAAGAGTATCAGCTGCAAGTTTACAACCAACACCTAAATGATCACCATGATATAGGTACTTACTATAATGGCAATATGGATTTCAGTGCAGCTCCTTTCCCAAGTTTATCAGAACAGCTTTGAGTCATGCTGTTGTGACTAGAAGGCTCTGTGCTGCTGTGCTACAGAAGTGACTTTTTTGAGATGTACTCTAGCGGAGGTAACTATTCCCCAAACCCTATTTCTACACCATAAAACAGGACAACATGCAATTCATACATTCTAACAGAATCAAAAAATACAAAGGAGAAGCTGCCAAATGACAGCCTTTAATGAATATTAGTGTTTTATTAACTAATTATTTGCAGGATTGACCCTTGCTGATCAACAAATACCTTGGCAGGTCTCCCAAGACAAATACTCAACAGAAAGAGAATTCCAAGATGCCCAGGCTCAAACTCCTCTTTTGCTTCTCAGTGAAACATGTGAAACTGTGTCCCACTTCAGAGCTGCTTTGACTGTCCTTTTGACAAAGGAAAAAACCTGGCAGTACAGAAAAACCTGACCTCAGGGACAAGCCTGAAGCCTTTCTCTGCAACTCTGCAACACCTTGTGTACAYTTAGGGATACACAGGAACAGTTACTAGCTCTGACTTAGAGATGATGCCTAATARCTTCAGAGGAGCCATTAACATAATCACAAATAACTCCCATAAAAGGCTTCAGTTAAATTTGCTTTTTAGCCTACTTTATTGTAATTATAGCTCTCCCTTTTGCTCCAGTTAGTTAACTGGTTTTATGGCTGATTCTATCCTATTTATGTTAATGCAGCTCAAGGGAGCAGTTTTATTAGTTGTAAGTGGAGTCTTCTAAATGTCCTCTCCACTTAAATAAATATCTTTTAATTCAGAACAATTGGGGACCATCTTAACATGTTATTCCCTCCCCCCATCATGTTTTGTGTAATTTTTGTCAGGAATTTAGTCTTTTTTTTTTTGCTGCATCACTACTGGAGCAATCTCTTTTAGTGGTCTCCTTTTTTTTTTTTTTTTTTTTTTTTTAAGAGGACAGAATGAAAAATAACTCATTACAAAAGCAATCGTGAATTTAAGATGGTTTAAAAGGCAGTAACTTAATTTTAGCCTGATAGGAACTTACAAAGAAGTTTTACACAATCAGTATTGTATTTCAAGATTTCCACCATTTGTTATCACTTCAAGTTAGACCAATGCAAGCTGCCACACTACTGTTCCCATTTAGGATTCAGTTTTGAATAAGAGAAAAGCAGTAATAGTCCTGTTGTGAAGCTTCAGAGATGAGAAAATAAAGAACACCTCACATTCTTCTCAGAGAAATAACAGCTCTGTGTCAGGCTGAATAGCAAACYTTTGAGTATCTGTGACTATCACTTGGATTGTTTCAATTTGTGATGGTTCCAGCTTCAACTGAAATACGCAAGTACCCGAACAAAACCCGGGGGGGGAGGGGGATTTAAAAAAGGACAAAGTCGAGCTTATTTGGCTGGATACTGCCACATGTTTATTTAAGGAAACCAGAAGTGACTACCAACACACAGTATCTTTGCTCATTCACAGAAGAGATTTCTTTTAAAAACAAAGATCGACAAATTAATTGCAAAATTTCACCTAGACCTTAAGCTTGTGGTATCTCGTCACCGTATCCTTTCGCCAGTAAACAACCAGATTCCATCTCTGAACTAACAGCTACCTAGAGTGACTAAACATAAATCACTTGGTTAAGAACTGAAATTTAAGTAACAGTTTTGTAACTTAATTCCTTTCCCTTCTCGCTTGCTTCTACACAGAACTGTAAAACCAAAATTGATTGCCAAATTAAGTGTACTATCTGCAGTTCGAGTGTACCTCTCTAGCACTTTCTAGCTTGCTTACATTCATGCTGCATTTTATCATCTGAACAGAAACTCTCTTCAAGTTCTAGCCAGTCAAGTTTTAGGAATGATAGTCCATTTTATATTAAGCTTATATTCAGAAATGCTTAAGACTTTTGGCCCCATCCACTATTCCGGATTCTGTGCTAGCAATTTGAATAAGACTTTACAAAGATTTGAGGGTAGTCACAGTGCCACAGTGTAAAAGTGGATGTGAACATAAAAGCAAGAAACTGTCCAGAGACTTTCCCATGCTAATGGTACCTTGGCCACACACACTGCAGTGGCAAGTTCTGCTATGCAATTCTAAAATGTCTCCACAAATTATAGTAGCTGACAACTCAGATTTTCAAAACCCAGTTCTGTAAGTAGTACTAGCTTACTTGAATAGGTATAGCTTTAAGTCTTTAAAATCATGATTTCAAAACAGTGATTTTCATTAGTCAGCCGCACAAGGAGCGGGACAGTCTTTTGCGAATGTGGCAGTAACTCCAGATTTACTATCTTCCAGAATCTCACCATCTCCTGCTTTGCCATCTACAGCAGCTTGAACATGGTCTCCTACCTGGGGATCTTCGGTTCGATGGACAGGGCCTTCTGCCTGCCCCCCGGTGTACGTGGGAGTGCTGTACTTCACAAGGATAGTCTTAAATTGTGCCAGRGGTGCATTTGTGCGAACTCCCATAGGATCAAAATGGGTTCTACTTACTCTGTATCCAGCTTCAGAGAGATAGCTTAGGAACTTATTTAACCTGCAAAAGCCATTTAAAAGGGTGTTACTGCAAATAAGGCTGATTCGATGCAAGTTATATAGAAATCACCACAGTAATGTAACACTTTCTTAAACGAAAAACCTTACTTTGGCATGTTCATTCCTTTAATACTGTGCCTATGGATATTGTAGTAAAAAGCAGGATGCTCAGCACTGTTCTCACATTTTTGTCGTTTTGCTGTATTTCGAATCACTTCATTACTTTTTCTTTTTCCTAGACCACAAAGAACATGGTGAAACCAGTAAGCTCGGAACACCAAATACAAAAATAGCCACATTGCAACTATACCTTTCTATCTGTTTTCCTAAGTTTAATTTTGTAGAGTTAAAATCTGGCCTGAATTTAATTAACACACCATTTTCAGTAGTAACAACTGAACTTAAGTACACTGCATGAAGTATTACTGTGTTGCCTTCACTCAGTAAGAAAGTAACTCTTGAGTACAAATATTAAGTGTGTCTATATATATGTACATGTATATGTATACACACACACACAACACAGAGTGAACACTAAGGAAGAATTTAACATGAAAGTGCTAGGGTTGCACCAAAACCGATCTGCTTACCATGTACCAAGTAGGATTCTGCTGAAGTATCTGGTGTTTTGATGTATACACCACACTCTTCTAAAATACAATGAAAAGTAAAAATTAAGTTTACCGTAGGATAGTAAAATGACAAAATACCCTATTTAAACAGGAAGAACTAACTCCACATTCCAGATCTAAAGAAGTACAGTCAAAGGCATGGGTAACTTTTACTTACTAACTCACTAGTTTTAATCTACTCAAAATATGTTTTGATTTTAATCTATTTCAATTTACTAGAGCCACTCCTCAGAGAACACACAGCATGATAGCTGGAGATCTCTTTTCCTAACAGCAAGGACTTTCCGGTCAGGATCAGGACGCCCTGCAGAACTAACRGACACTTTCTATTTCTAGTTCCTTCAGTGACTCTGTGGGATTTTAATGGCAGTCAGCATGTCTGCATTTTTTTTATTGAAAGACCTGCCATACTGATTAAAGATGTTTAAATCCAGCATTCTGCATCTCGCAGACCCCACTATATTTACAGCATTCAGGGTCATCTGATGGGATGTGACAATTCCTGTACTGCATACAAAGCAATAATGATTTTCTTGTCTTTAAGTATACATTGCTGTTGCTGGCACTGAGTCAGCAAGGAGAAGCAAATCTCTAAGACACCACAGTTATTTTTTTTTGTGAACAGTWAAGTTTGCCATTTGTCCTACCTTGTTTGTTCTCATCAATAGAACTGTGGACAGAAAACTGCTTTAAAGTTGTGCACTCTGCTTCACAAACTATTGTCTTCAAAAGTGGCTGAGTTTCCTCTAAACCATACTGAACAGCCTCAAATAGCATCCGTCTGAGAAATCCAGTGTTAAAAAGAGATCCTGACCTACGAAATATAAGAGAACAGTGAAAATTCACTACTTTTGATTAAATATAATAATTAAAGCAAAAGGTTACTTAAAAAAAATCTCTCACACAAGTGGACTGGCAATCAGATTATATGGCGCACAAGCGTTGCATCAACACGATTGTGCTTGTACCTTAATGACATACAATTGCTTTGTGTCCAGCAGTAGTATGAATTTAGGAGGGTRTTCACTAGAATTCCCTAATTCCTCCCAGTTGCTAGATATACACTTCGTAGAGTTAAAATATTCAGCAGACCTGCGTTTTTATTATATGATTGACTAGATGATCTCCAGCAGTCCCTTCTGCCCTGAATTAACCTATGGTTCTCTATTGTGTTGTGCACATACCATAGAGGCCCGAGAACTACTGCTGTCTTCCCAGGCATACTGCCGTAACAGTCACAAGGTAGCTGCTGGTAAGGGTTTTCTGCAACAGAAAAACAGAATTTAAGTTATTTTGAAATACAGTCCATAATGCTTACTTCATTAAACAGAGATGATACAGATATGAAATAGCAGCTCACTTTATATGGAGGTATTTAAAAGGGAAAGTGACATCAAAAATGTGACCCCACACAACTCTGTCAAACAGTGCTTATGACAATTCAGTGAGCGATGAAAATCTCCTATCACTGTTAAATCAACATTAAACAAACAAACAAAAAAAATGCAGCTAGCCACACCAGTTTTTATGTATCTTGGTAGACTTCAAGTAACAAGGAGATTATCAGCCTTCTATAATTATGTAAGTGYATCTCCAGTACAACAATAGATATCAATAAAAAAGAAAATCCAGAAAGCATCAGTCAGTTACATACACAAAATACAGCCCAGCTCTGAATTTCCTAAGCCCTAAGTCAGCTCCCTCGTGTATATGTAAGACATGAAGTAAACAATTCATTTACTAATTAATCATAACACTGCTCTGATCTGTTACTAATTTCTGTTATTAAAATACAAGACTGACTCTTTTTAGTAAGTTCATTACATGTTCTTGCACGTGACTTTCTTCCTTTCATATGCATTCATACTACCATCTGGCTAGCAGTTACCTCGTAGTAGAGACAGGAGACAAAAATTAAGCTAACTAATGTATAGACACAATCATGCAGAGTCAGCTTTTAACCTAGAAGCTGCCTTGATTAATTTGAGGGGAAGAGCATACTGTTTAAGGTATACTACATTATAAAGTAGCTGAAATTAACTGAGAGGCAGAAGAACTCACAGTGAATATAAACTGTTCTCCACAAAAATTTAATAAAATCTCTTGGTTCTTGTTTATTCTTCYGAATTGGTAAAAATGACTTAACCCAATGGAGTGAACGTATACAGTTTAATTTCCACAAGGAAGTCAGGAATAAAAGTACACAGATATATTAAAAAAGTGAATACTATGAAAATCTGAAGTTGCTGGTACCAAGCAGAAAAGGGAGCTCAACAGTTCTCACGTACATGGCATAAGTTATAAATCTGATTTAAGAAAACATGCATTGCAGCACTTGCAGGAATTTACAAAACAGAACACAGTAAACACCTAAGAAAAGATCTCTAGAATAACAATATGACATGTAAGTCTATCAAGCCACCACTGTAGGGAGGAAAAGAATGATAATCAAGATTGCACCATTCTTCAGCCCTTTATGGAAAGGGGGAATCCAAGGGCACATCGGGCATCAAGGCAGCTTCAGCAGCCACCTCTAGGGGGAGTTCAGAATTTGTTCCCAGACAAGAACATACATTTATAGTGGAATGCGCCTGGACAACTAATCCAATCCGTTACCTTTAATGGATATTGTTATATTAGAAATACCTGCGCCACTTCATACATACAATTACTCTTGCACTAAATGAAGTACTGCTTTAGTAAGCAGAGGTAAACAAGGCCTAAACAACCATAAAAACAGATGTATAGGAATCAGACCTTCTATAAAGTGCAAAAGAAAATCAATTTACCTTCTAACATATTACTCTCTCTCTGAAAAATTCTCTCTTCACACCACTGGCAATGGATGAGATACTTAATTTTCTTTGCTGAATCATCTGCAGGAGATGGTCCCCTCAAAACTCTGACCACGACTAGAACAAAATGTTCTAGAGCTACTGCAAGTAAAACTTCAATGCCTTTGTTACAACGAGCTGCAGCTCTATGAAAGAAAGAAAGAAAAGAAATTTCTACTGAATTCTGCAGACTAACATTTCCACAAATACTTGAACCTGCTGAAAAATTCTTGAGATCATCCACTTTTCTAGAAAGAGATACTGAAGATTTGAAAAAGTGATCAGGAACAGATATTGTTTCCTAAATACCTTGTTTTGTTTTCTTCCTATAAGGTTAAGAAAGCCGTATTTTTACATTTTATCATGTCTAGGAATATTATTCCATCCTCTGCATCATCTTCCTAACTAGATACCTACCTATTGCCAGAACATTATAACAAAAATATAAACAAGCCGCACGGAAATTWAGTAGAAATTTTGACGGACACACACAATATTAAATCATCAATGAGGACTACAGGAATATGTGAGCAGTTCCTGAATAGGTAAGCATTGACAGGGAAGAATTCTTTAACAGAGTTGGAACATGTAACCTAACAGGCAATTAAAATTTCACTTAAAACAGCTAAAGAGAAATTCGGCAATATCATCTCAGGTCATGATACAGTTTCACAGAAAAGTTATGTTAAATTAGAGACAGCATATCCATATTTCAAAATATTCTGCAGGAAACAATCTAACATACGCAAAGAGATAGTGAAGAAAAATCTAAACATCTCAGGTCAGTATTTTCATCCTGGTATGCTGAAAACCTCTGTGCACTCAATACTTTCCCCATCTTTCCCCAATAGCTGTCCCATCCTCTTGCCTCTATCTTTTTTCCTCAGAACCAAATTTTTCAGTCTTCAGTTATTACCGAACTGAAAATACCTATATGCAAAAGACTAATTTCACAAGCTAATACTGCAGACACTATGTTGAACTTAAAAGGTAATTTTTTTTTAACTATAAAACATCAGCTGTAAAATTACTTAGCACAGTTACATTTAACATTTAAACCTTAAGTATCTGAAGTGAATATTATTTTCTATTAAAGCAAGTCTAACTGTAATGCCCAGTTAGAAGCCTCTCAAGCAATTTCACCAACTTTCACAAAGTTCATCAGCACTATAATGACCATAAAGTGACAGAGGAGTAAGAGAATTTTCAGACATGCCAGTATGGATATTACTTTGTATACTACTTCCAAAACAGTAACACATGTCAGCCCCAAAACAAGACATCACACATTTTATCTATGCATTTTCACCTTGCTTATCTTAAAGTTTATATTGTCCTACAACAACATGCATAAAACAAAGCATGAAGATTGTGTTGAGAAGTCTGGCTTTTAGAACTAAGGAATTTTGGAACCTGAACATGCACAACCTACAGCAGCAGTCTAAGTTTTGTACTACTACTAATCTTCTACCAGAATTTGAGCTGAGTTGTTAAAACAGTACCTTGCCACGGCAGCAATTACTATTCTGGCTGCCAGTTCCTTGTAGTACTCTGTTCTGACGATGTTACATCCATAATGACGCAGGGCAACATTTTGGGCCTTTGCATACAGAGAACTGATGTCTGTGGATGTCAACGACACTATTCCAAGATTTCTTACATTACTAAAGGCAGAATCCAGATAATTCACAGAAGTTCCAAATGGGTCCAAATGTCTAAAAAACAAAACAAAAGTCGCACACTATATCTAAAGATGCCCAACAATTTAGTTTTTAATCTGAAGATGCCACTATTTTAAAATTGTTATCTATGCCAATATTTAAAACAGATTAAGAAAAATTACATCTCTCATGGATGACTTCAGAATACTGGAGGATAAAGTGTCAAGTTGAAAGAGTCAACATAGCATCATACTGGAAAACGCACATCAACACAAAGCCAGCAAAGTATTTCTTTGCTTTGACCCTGTTCATTGTTAAAAGAATATTGGCCTGATACTTACCTTTATCTGCAAAAGGTGAGAACTGAGAAACTTTTAAGAACAAAAATATTTCCAAATGTAGGCATTCTAGTTAATGTACAGATCAGCATGATTTTCAGCCTGAATGCCTGCTGTTTGATTTGCTTAGATCAGGATGTTAGCCAATGCAAGAAATCCAATCATTTATTTTAATGTCTGTATAGGTTTGAACGTACGCATTTATAAATCCAACTTTAAGGTAGTAGGCTACCTCATCTGTAAATGAATATGCTGCAAAATGGATTAAAATAAATGATCCAATAAAAATGAAGTCCTACACATATACATGCACAGGTATGAATTTTAAACTGATTAAAAGTTGTAAGAAAAAAAATTATAAACTTGACACTTTAATCAAACAGGCAATGAATTACACGAAAAATAGTTTGGCTTAAAATTTTTCACACCCATTTATGTTCCATTCAGGATGTCAAAAAGACTAAATATTCTCCCACTGATTATTTCTAAAATATTTACATTAATGTTCAGTTTTCACACCATTCTGGCACAATACTCTTACATATAAAACAAATAAGTGATTGTAGGCCACTTCTTTCATTCTGTCTTTCCCAAATAATCATTAGGGTATTCAGTCATTATCAAAAAACACAAAAAGAAAAAACACAAAACTACTTCAACAGCAATGCTCAACACTTACATAAAATCAAATGATCTCAAATGCATTATAACATTAGCATCCATTTTTGTCACCTCTATGGTGCCAATATTCTCTTCTCCATCTTCTATAGCTTCATCAGTGTTGTCTTCCTTAGTGTCCATTATCACTTTCATTTTGTTTAAATGGCAATTTTCCTGAATCATTGTCACAGAATTTTCATTACAATCATTAATAGTAACCTTCACAGAACTTCTGAGATGCTTTGCCCATTGTAATCCCATTATACCTAAGGAAAGACACAATTAGAATTGTAACTCCATGACAGAATATGGTGTTGGTTTCTGGTCCACTAACCTCACCAAGGAAAAAAAAAATAATTCTTCTGAACGCTTATAATACAGAAGCGTGATGCAAATTTGTCTTGCTCCTGCAAGAATTGTACTGGCAAACCTCTGTGTCAGCATGGAGTCAAAAGGAAGTCTGTAACAGAATAGACAGTAGCCTATCTGCCACCTTCTTAAACTAGAGTTGGGGATATATAGAGAAAAGACCTGTAATTTTTGAAGCAAGCTAGACGCATTTTGCAGGAAAGCCTTTTGGCTTGCTTTAACGCTCCAGTGTAGCGGACAACTCCTGCGACAGACCATAGTAAAACCTCAAACATAAAAATAAATACTGTGAAGAATTTTAGGCTGCCTCTAAATGTTTACTGATGACTCCTGTAGTCAAGTCTGTGACTACATCATAGAAGTAGCATGAGATGCCAAAATAGGCTGCAGCTGCGAAAATCTGGCCTGATTGAGAACCACAGTAAACACATTATCAAGAATTTTTACACAAAATGCTGAGCAGTGACTGCTGTATCTCAACTAYGATCTTAGGTTTAGAATAACTGGTTGCCAATAAAGCCAACAGTTCACATTTCTTCAGACTTTTGCTCTAGACAATTATTAGACACAGACAGAAGTACTTTACATTTAATTCATACTCAGAATTTCTGTAACTGATTAGAGCTGTTTCTGTAAAAGAAACCCTCGATTCACCAGCATTTTACCACCAGAGGTTGCTTGCACAGCAAAATTCCACATCCATGAAGTCACAAGAGATCTGGACCTTGTATGCAAGTTTTGTGGCACGTGGCATTTCACAGGCATTAAAGTGAAAGTCTTTACATCAAAGACGTTGAAGTCTGTCTTTAAGATGACTTTGATTTTTTTAATTATTTATGGTCTTTTTAAACAGCCAAATTCCAGACTCTTCAAGGCTTTTTTGTCGTTGTTGTTGGTAAAAGCTAACGACTGCCTGTCTAAGGAAGAAAATAATTTTGTACGTCACTTTATTTTTGAATATGCAATGCCTGCTGCTACTGATTTTTGCTATCTCATATTATTGGATATTAGCTAAAGATTAAAGAACTTGTGTGTTTACCAGTGGCACCAAATGCATCCAAACATTCTATTGGTTTCCGTTCCTCAGATAGAACAGCTAATGCACAGAATATCAATTGCCTAGAAAACAAAAGAAGAGGTCATAAATAAGTTGAGAATATATTTTTTTCTTTTTTTTTTTATCACTTTATGCTTCTCTTGAATATATTACCTGAGCACTTAGTTAAAAATCTGTTAAACATAAGAATTGTAAATCAAAACCCTCAACTACCCTTGTAGTTTCATTCAAACAGTTAAGTTTACTTTTAAGCTCCTTTATGGATATGACCAGTGTTTCATACACCATCACACTCAGAGTAGAATATTTTAGAAGGTAAGATCTTGAATCAACTTCTCAGTTACTCAAATACTGGAAGAACTGATTAGCACTCCAAAGTAAATAGTATTTTTCTTCTTTTCTCAGCACAATCTCATATTACCCTATTAATGGTTCTGTCCAGAAAAGAATCTCCGAAATGACAGAGCAATTGAAGTCCATTGTTTCAAGGAACAGACCTTGCTCTTGTAGATAGAACCATAACAATGGCTGGAATGTCATTTCTCAGAGGCACATCTTAGCTTTCACAGACCTACCTGAGCTAGCTTTGAATCTGGGAGCTCAAATATTAACAGCAAAGCCATTGACAACATGAAAGGTCAGCATGGACTGAAGCCTCATCCTGTACTTTGGTGTCAATGCTCGTACTTTTCAATTGCAGTTTATGCAACGATTTAGGACTCTCCTAAAAAAGGACAGTGTTTCTTCCTTCACCTTTTTCAATGCAAACATGAGAACCAACCTGAGAGAATCTGACCCCTAAGAGAAAAAGGCCTGTATAAAAAAATTTCTAGGATATGAAAACCGTGTAATATAGATGTGTTATAGCCAAAGGAGAGGATGTAGTGTCCAGCTATAAAACTCTGTGGAGGTTCACAGAAAAGCCTCTGAAGAACACACAATGAAGCGAGACTCCAAGTGTGCTCCTCTTTTCAAACCCTGTTCTTCTGCAAAAACTACCCTATTACATAAAAATACTTAATTTCTTCAGACACAAGAATATTTCCCACATAACGTTCTTGGTTTTAAATATTATTCATTAGGAAGACAGTTTTCAGATGAGAAAATTTTCCAAATTAACAGAAATTATCTAAGCAGACAAATTAAAAGTCCATCCAAATGGAACTCTCTTACGTCAGTCATCTTGTTTTATTATTCAAATAATATTCCTCTGGCTCTAAGAACAAGAGGTTTATGGGGTAATTTTTCAAAATGTACGAGTGTTTTTCATTACAATCTCACAGCCCCTCTGGTGCATCCTCCCACTCCCTGTTCTCTTACCTGTTGAGTTTCATTTTAGGATTGAAGTAAGAATCAGTTTTCTGAGGTGTAGAGTAGTTGGGAAGCACTTGCACATCTGTGTCTGATTCTTTCAGCATTTCTTGAGAAGACTTGGGAGCCGGAGCTAAAAGAAATTAATTGCAGGGGAAGAAACCATCTAGTGAGAATTGAAATTAATTTTTGATTTCATTTGCCAAGTGTGCTAAATTTGCTCGCACATAACAAGAGTTCTGGTTCCACAGGCATTATGTAGTAATCCAACCAGCATGCATGAACCAATTAATTAATACGTGAAAAAAAAGAAGGCAACAAATTATCTTCTGTTCATAAAAGTAATGTATAGGGATCAAGTTCTACCACATTTTTCTTCCTTAAAGCATCAAATTTGTTTCTCAGCTGGACTCTCTTATCCAGCCAGATTTAGAAAAAGAAGTACCTGAGGCTTACCCCAAACACCTTTAGATAAACCAAAAAAAAATCCCAGGGAGGCTCAGGTCACTCCAGCATTTGAGAAACCATTTCTAACAAAAAGGAACTCTGTATTCTGTCTCTGGCACAAAGTATTGTTCTTCTAGATGACGGGTACTGAAAGAACACTCTGATTCTTAATTATATACAACATATGACAGAATCTAAATGAAGACAAACATTTGTTTTGCCTGTTTAAACACAATACCTTGCTAATTAATTAAAATCTACTAACACAGGCCTGAACATAATTCAATGAACTGTAAACATCTCAAAAACCTTGATCCAATATCCGTAAGTTATCAAATGGCTTCATGTAATGTATACAGATGGCACAAGCATAGTGACAATTTAAGCACTTTGTGTAAAATACTCTGTAGCAAATCAAACTTTCTTGATTTGACGGCTGTGAACACATGCTGTCATTCCTCCAGGCAATTTATGCTCAGTCTAACACTAGCAAAATTTACGCAAGAATGACCAGGAAGTTTTGGTTAGCTCTCAATTAGCTAGCTCTCACTGCACTGCTGGCCTTCTCTGCGCTGCTTTCAAATAGGCAGACAGCTTATCACTATCTCAGTGCACAGCTCTAACATTTGTTCCATGTTTATATGCCAAGTTTTGCTCAAGTGCCTCCGAAGTATTAAACACGTGATCTGTGAATTTCCCCTCTTCTCTAGAAGGAGATAACCCCATGCAAGTGCTTTATATAAGAAGTGACAAATGAGCCAGCCTCTACTAACAGCTCAGAAGGGGAAGTTGCAGATCAGATTACTTCACAACACACACTGTACTTTCAATCTCCAATATTTAAATTAAAAGGTGTGAAAACATACACAACTGTTGCTTCCTAGACATGATCTACAGACACGAGGCTATTACTCCTAAACTGCTGCAGACTGGCAACAGATTTAAGAATGAAGCATAACTCTGAACTCCCAGTCTCATCTTTACTACAATATACCTAGAACAATAAACCTGTACATCTCTACAGAGGCAGAGACAAAAAGGTCTGATTATTTTCTGACAGTGACCAGTTCATGCTTTAAGCAAAAAACCTTAACTCTTACATAACAGCTAATCAGTAACATGCTTTTTATTTGACAACCAGAAAACAGAGTAAGAGAGCAAAGGATTTGCGTACTGTATAGAGATTTACTCAAGACTTATTTAAGGACAGACAAAGCCAAATATATAGAGGCACRAAATACTCTATACAGGTCTTGTTTTATGGACACCATGCCCTCCATTCTTTTGGAAAGACGGGTTACATTTTCAAAATTAAGTTAACTGTGAAAGAGTATTACTTATCAGTAATAACAAGGTAACTGGTCAATACAGAGAGTAAATCACAACAGTCCTTCATAAAAAAAATCTGAAAAGCTATGGGCAGATTTCTCATTAGTAAATCTAAACATCTCATGTTTCTCATGCATATACCATAGTCATCCCATGCACTATATAGTATGAAAATATTCAGTGTTTTAGAGAAGAACCTACTTGTAATAAATCTTGATGCAGTTTCTCCTTTGTTTACATGACGATTAATATGCCCTACCATGTCAGTTCTTCGTGTGATAGTTGCTGAACAGATAATACAATGGTAATGGGCCCCCATCTTTGAAAATGTCTGTAAAATAAAGCAAGTGCAGTTTTAGACTATATTGAAGTAGAACTATACATTAATATAGACAGGTTTTAAGAAGTCATCTGTCTGTGCACATATAAATTTCTGAATCTACTGCCACAGAGACTGTAAACACTCATCTATTTATATATACAGAATCAGCATAGTGTAGCTATCTTGCCACTGATTCTCTGTAACCACTACCGATTCAGCTGTCTGCCAATACTCCACATATTCAACATGCAGGGAAGGAACTGAGAACCATTGTTTCCCAGTCTCCTTTTCTTCCACACAACATTGCTGTTTACTCCATACTGATCCTGGTTTACATGATCTATACAGATAGCGACAGGAAACAGATATGCAACTATATTCAACTACCCATCAAAGGCTTACATCAAAAACTAGTAGTTTGGACCAACAAGCTTTTGGTATCCCACACTGGATGACAAGACACGTTTTGAGACTGAAGTAGCAGTCTCCCCAAATCACCTGTTCCCCCCTATGGTGTGGAGTAACAAATATTTCTGTGATTCAGCATTTTTACCTGGTCTCCAACGAGGTTTGGCTTTACCAGACGACAAGGTAAGTGACAGATGCACATTCTGTACCCTGGAAAACAAACTAGTTGTCACATCACAGCACAGTAACTAAAGAGCGTATGTCTTTTACCACAAAGTCTTTGATTTAGGGTTTTCTTTTATTGCTTTTATAGCAAGGTCCACGAAGGCCTTTCAAGTGTTGCCACAAGACAGGAAACATTACCAACGTTCTGATAAAATTTCTCTGTGCAATGAGGATGAATGTATCAGCTAAGTACAGATTAGGAATTTTTGAACTACTCAAAAATCACTTACAGGCAATTCAGCACTAAAATGAAGCATACTGAACAACAGCTAGTACTTCAAACATTTAYGTAATACCTGAAGACTCCTCTAAGCTTTTTTTCCCCCCCACACAGTTGAAAGTAGCAGGAGAGGGGGAGATCCCCACTCCAAACCCCACACCTATTAATACATGCAAATCCATAATTAAAAAATCATCTGCTAGAATTTAACTTCAATATTGCCCATCTTCTCATTAATCATTTTATTTCCTATAAATCCAGGTATCCAGTTTGTTTAAAACATATACTGCTCATTCTCTTCTTTATTTTAATGCAAAGTTTTTAAATGCATCTTATAAATCAATTATAGTATTTGGTTATATAAAAGACATGCCTACTGAATACCACTATTAAACAAACACTGGAAGTAATTCTCCCCAGAAAAAAAAAATAGAGAAAACACTGAATTTATTAATTAATTAAATTCTACAAAGTAGAATTTGTATTAATTTTCATTCTATACATATTTCTGATTTTATAATCATTTTCACAGCATGCTAAGATTTTTTTTTTTAAATGAGAAAATGTTCAACTGGAACTATTTTGGCATTCCGAAAAATACAGATTGATTTTACATTTATACTTTACATCCCAAACCAAAATTCATTTTGCCAAAATTCGATTCTAGTTCAGAGCTGGTATCAAGACACATGAAACTCACACTTACGTCAAGAGAAATTTTAAAGACGAAACACAGAACAATGCCCTACATTCCACAATTTCACACTGTACTTACTATTCAAATATGATTGCCTTTACCTTCAAATTCAACCGAAATTTTCCAGTGTAAATTCTGGAGGTGACGATGGAGTTTATGGTTATAGCAAGCTTTGAATTTCTCCTCAGGACATAATGGACAGGGCCTCTTCTCAGCTGAAAACGTAAACAAAAAATATGAGAAACATACAAGATGCAGCAAGCAGACACGTTAAGAGAAATACCTGCTGCTATGAATATTTGTTACTAACTACACATAAAACTATTTTGGCGGGGGGGGGGAAGGAACTCCCCAGGCTACATTTTATTACAGGTATTCAGAAGTTGAAATAAATGGGATTATCTGTGCTTTCTGGTCCATGGAATGAACAAAAAAGTATTACTTTAAAAATAATCAACTTCTACAAATGTTAGGGTTGTTTTTTTAACTTCTTAACTAGAGTCACGTGATGGAAATACAACTCCTGAAGAGTACTGCAGAACAGAACATTATTGAAAAAGTCTTAGAGAATTACAATGTTTCAGAAAAACAACAAAAATTGAAGATATTAAAAAAAGTGTTTTTCTTCCTCCTGAATGTTGGAACAAGCTCTCAGCTAAAACAAGCACCTAGTATCTTTTTAAACTGTGGGGGAGGGAAGATGCTTTGTTATTCTCTGTTAAAATGCTAAAAAGAACTTTTTTTTCTTTGTGGAAATGTTACCTCAGGGGTAAAAAAAAAACAAAAAAAAAACACTTTTTTTTTGCATCAGAGACACCTGAAGCATGTTAAGTATTATCCTAAATAAAATCTAGCCATCAGGAGACACATGTTGTACAGCTGTGCTCAGGAATCACATACTAGAGCAGGCATACATCTGCTGCTGGGTCTAATACCGGATGCCAGACAATCTCTTGGGTACAACCGAGCAGAAAGACTTACATGTTTGAATCGTACAGGATGAATACTGAAACATGCCACATAACATGGGCAGCCTCCAATATAATAAAAACAGTATTTTATTTCCAGATTCATAACAGTAATATGATGCAAATGTAAAGCTTTCAACTCTATTTCAATGTATCCAAGGTGACAGACAAAATTATTTATGATCATTTATATTATAATCACGTTAGACTTGCACAAGAGTAAGGTTTCCTGACTCTGTTATGACCTTTGTGATTACTACTTGTCAATGCAGAGTCTCTTGCCACTGAAGCGAGCAGAGATGCAGCCTACAGCTAACCAAATCATCAGTAACTCATCAGTGTTCTCTAATTTTGATCAGACTATTATTGCCATATGATTTACTGAGTATCAGATAAACAAGATGATGGTAATACAAGTCAGTCCAAGAACAGAAAACACAGAAGTATGTAACATCCATGACAGAAGGACAAAAAAAACCCAACTAAACAAAAAAAGTTGAGAATAACTGAACTGAATGAGCTTCTTCTCACTACAATAGCTTCACATGTGACTCGGTTCAAGATCAGACGAAGCTGATCAAACACCACCAGAAAAACCTCAAAAACCAAAACAATCCCCCCAACACACCTAAGAGGTACTTATGACCTATCTCATCATTTAACATGTAACATATAACCCTCTGTTTAAGTTTTATTCTTGGTGTATTTGTTAGTCGTAAAATTAAACAAACAGAGGTAGGCTACTATTCCCATCAGTAGCCACTCCAGAAGATGATTAAGGCACAAGAGCTGTTTGATGTAGCAGCTGTGCATCCTGGTGCTTGTATTTTTCTTGATTTGAGAATTAAAGCTAGTTTCAGTCGTGAGATGTGTTAAACTACATGCTTTTATCAACAATACATACATACRTATCATCAGAGAGAAACTGAGTTGCAAAGAAAGTGATTTGCACTCTTACAACAATATTTCACTATCTGTCAGAAACAATGAATACAGACAAAAAGGAAAATAAAACATCCAAAACAGAGGATATCTTTGTTCAAACTGAGATTAGAAAAAAATTGCATGTAACTCTCAGTAAAGATAACAATTAGCTTCCCTGTTATCGTGACACTGAAGTAAAATAAGATTAAACTGTTGACATACAGCTAGAACCAACATTTTGCTGATCCATGCACACTGCCACATTAGAAAAGCTGTAATGCAGAGGGAAAAGAGGAGGAATCATTAAGGCCTTGACTCCACTGAGTAAAGTACAACATTTGAAAAATGAGAGAATGAAATCATAAAGCTATTCTTTATGAAATCCCTAACTAGCTTCAGAAATGAAAAAAAAAAAGTATTTTAAAAATAAAAAACAAGAAAGAATGTAATACCTGTAACGTGAAGATCTCTGTTCTGGGATACTCCTAAGGTAAACTCACCTTCGTTCAGATCAGCTAGTTTCTCTAGATCGGCAAGCTGTCTTTGAATTGAAATATGTCTCTCTGAAAGTCAGAGATATTTACAAGTTAAACATACTCAATTAAAAATGTATTTTTACTTTACTGCTATTTTTCTATCAATCATTTCAAATCTAATACTCATACCAGTTTGTGTCCTTTAACTTCCAATATGAATCTGTTAAAATGAGTAACTTACAAAGTTAATCCCAAAAATGGTTCCTTAGTATGATCCAGATATTTGTACTTGCTTTTTAATTCTGATACACATCCAATTTTTCAGAATGGAAAAATTTTCACTTGAAAAAACAAGCTGGAAAGAGCAACTTGCATACCATTTACTCCTGATTTTAYGGCATGGCATTCTTATTTAATGTAGATTATAAACAAAGCAGTATAAAAGCATTCTATGAACTATTTTGTAAAACTAAAATAACAGCTAGAACCAAACCAATTAGAAGTACCAATTATTCAATGTATTGCCAGGACGCATTCAATTCTTCTAGCTTTTTCTTGGCAAGGTGTTTAATAACCTCAAAATTAGCTCCCAATTTTTCAACTTATAAGTCTGTGAAAACAGTGTAGAATTTGCTAGAAAACAAGAGAACTAGCTTATCCAACAAATCTCTTGTTGGTTTTGGCACACAGAACATCCTAATTTATAGCAATACCAGTATTCTGTAGTGGTATTAAACCTTAACATTTTCTTTAGTCTTCCTATTTTTTTATGTTAAACTAAGATATCAATTGATCAATGTGTTCAAGATACAGAAGCAAGTTTTAAATCTAGTGTTAAAAGGAATTCCTCACTCCTAATTTCTGCACTCATTATAACAGACTTTCTCTGCTCACAAGTACTTATCTACATTGAAAGATTCATAGTAGTACTTTTAACTTTAGGACTTGATACATATCATGCCTCATCCAACATATTTTCTTTTATGTCGCTGTATTTGGGGCAAGTTCCAAAGTGATTTCTGGGATGTTAGCAAGGAGAAACTGGCATTTCATTGGAAAGACGTATTTCATAGAATTGGTAAGGTTGGAACGGACCTCTGGAGGTCATCTAGTCCAACCCTCAAATTTCTAACATCTAAGGAAAATAGTTTTTTCAGACTCGCAGGAAAAAAAAACTATCTGTGGAATTAGATGTGCTGAAAATGAGATTTCACACATTCCCTTCACCACTACTCTTCCCCACTAYTTTCCTCTTTTCTTCTCCTTTCCCCAAGAATGTAACATAAAGATTCTTATAGTTTATTAACAAACCTCTTGGAGAATCAGATGATACATCCAAAACGTTACTGTCAGATTCTCTTACGGATTCCTCTTCAGCTCCTTTTTCTTTGGTTTCTGCTTCTGACTCAGTAACTTCCATGTCCAGTTTGCTGCCTCCCCCAGAGATAACTATGCCATCTTAAAAAAAAAAAAAAAAAGTTTTGTTGATACACTATCTGAATTATACAACTATGTTCATTTGCTTCCAATAATTTGGTGCTTCTAAGAAGTAACATGGGTTGCAACAATTTTGTAGGAAAAACATTGTTTAATCAATTTCAAGGAATAATTTCAAACCAATTATTACTCATTCTTGCAAACCACTGCGAAATAATGCTATCCTCAGGGCTATTCTCAGCCCTGGTGAGGCTTCATCTTGAGTACTGCATCCAGTTGTGGGCTCCCCAGTCCAAGRGAGACATGGAGCTACTGGAGAGAGTCCAGTGCAGGGCTACAAAGATGATCAGGGGGCTGGAGCACCTGCCCTGTGAGGAACGGCTGTGAGAGCTGGGCCTCTTCAGCCTGGGGAAGAGAAGACTGAGGGGGGATCTTATCAATGTGTATAAGTATCTGAAGGGAGGGTGTCAAGGGGAAAAGGACAAACTCTTTTCAGTTGTCCCGTGTGACAGGACAAGAGGCAATGGGCAGAAATTGAAGCACAGGAAGTTCCGCCTGACTGTGAGGGGGAATTTCTTCCCTGTGAGAGTGACGGAGCACTGGACCAGGTTGCCCAGAGAGGTTGTGGAGTCTCCTTCTCTGGAGATTTTCAAGGCTTGCTTGGCTGCAACCCTGTCTAACATGCTGTAGAGCCCCCTGTCAAACATGCTTGAGCAGGGGGGTTGGACTAAATGATCTCCAGAGGTTCATTCCCACCTTACTGATTCTATCATTCTATCCTGGACAGAAGGAACTACTCATCCATCTGTATTATCAGATCTGTTAGCGTTAACAGAACAATATTTGTATGTTATCTTCTGGCAAAATRCAGCACCAGCAACAGAAAGCAGGCAAGTCGGAAGTGTAAATACATTTAACAATGTACTAGTGCCTAACAGCGTGTAAAAACARAAGTTTCAAACTGGTTATGAAAAAGCTGAACAAGCTGGAGAAGGAAGCAAGTAAAGAGGGGGACAGCACTTGTTAATTAATTATTTGGAGTACTAAAGACAAGCGCTTACTGAAGAATTTCAAATGGACTCTCAGAGGCTGAGTGATTGGGCAATAAAATCAAAGAACTGAAGTAAAGCAGTGGCCTTGGGGAAGAAAAAAATCCTTATTTCACATATAAATGGATAATACAACCTTCAGGTTTTATAACACAGTTTTATGGAAGCCACAGAAAAATCCTTACTAGGGGTCAAGTCCCTCTCCCCACAAGCAGTTGAAAGTTATGGAATAGTTATGGAACAGCTTCTGCCGGAGAAGCAATGGAATAGGCTAAGACTTTTCAGCCTCGACAGGACAGACACATATACAATTATGAGTGGCACAGAGTGCACCAAGATCAAACATTCACTTTCTACTCCAAYAAAAAAAGCCTAACACACACTCAAAACAAAGTTCTCTACACAACCTGCTGATAAGCTACAGACTTCTCTGTCACATGCTGCTGTGGATGCTGGAAGGCTACAGAGCTAAAATGACAATTTTACAGAAAAGAGAAATCTACTAAGGGCTTTTACATACAAAAATGCCTTCAACTCAAGAAAAACATGAGCTACAAATTGTTTTGTGTCTAAAGATATTTCTGAAGGATGTATTAAYATATGTCATTATAATCTTCCCTAGCTGTTTACTTTTGGCCACCACTGAAGACAGGATAAGGAATGGATCTTACAGCAGTTCTTACATTCTCCTRGGTTTTGGTTTTTCTTCATTTTTTTTTAGACATTGCAGTTTGATACAAATACCGTTTAAAAGAAATACAATGACAAGGGCATGGAAGGGCAATCTGTAGATAGAGATCTAAGAAATTTTTTATATAAAAAGACCAAAGAAGCATAAAGTGAAATTATTCTAACTTAAAATATATCAAGACCAGCATGCTATTCGTAAAAGTATTGATATATTCCTCATACATCTATTTCTAGTCAAAAATTCACCTGAGACAGACTTTTTCTCCTTGCCTGCTTCTCAACTCATAGTTACAAGATACCTGGTGATAGTTTCTTACATTGTTTATTAATAAAAAGAGAAAAAGAAATAAAGAAAGAAAGGGGTTTTTGGTAACAAATATATAAGAAGAACAAGGATGAATAGGACTAGGTGTGCTCTGTGAAAACTAGTAATATTGTAAAAAATGCAGCGACTTGAAGCCAAGATAGCTGACTGAGCCCTGACAATAAATATACAGGTTAAAATGGCTAAAAAGGAGTCTGTATGTGAATGTATGGATATATATATACACACATATATATATATATAGCGTTTCTATATAAAAATTTGTACAAATATGCGTGTATATATATTTTACATATACACACACATATGTAGTTTATATAAATATCTGCCTAAGAAAAATAAAAGCTTGCACTGAATAGTTAAGAAAAGCACAGTGTCATTTTAATACTGAAGCAGGACTGCACCATTCCCACCATGAATTATTGATTTTGTGCAAACATAATAAAATAATGCCTGAGAGTCAAAAACAGGCTTTTTTTTTTTTTTTTTTTTTTTAGTTAAAAGTTAAGTTAATTTCAACTGTAAGACTACAATAGCGAATGACTAGCATCAATGCCATGGCTGGCTCTGTTGGACATTTGGGAAGGGCACCAAAGCTGTTGCTCTTAAATACAGACGGAAAACACCACGGATGCGCRGGAGAGAGACTGTATAACACCTCCCCCCGACCGCGAACGACAGGCCCTGGCTTGCAGAACGGTCTTTTAGACTGCACTCGAAACGATTAAAAGATCACAAAAATAGCTTCAAAGGGAAGCACGGAAAAGCAGCACTTTGTAGCAAAGCTTGGGACACGACACAGGTTCTGGCCAAGGCGGTTCGGAATCCCGCGCCCGTGAAGCCCGAGGGAGGGGAAGGAGCGGCGCAGAGGCGCAGCCCCGACCCCAGCGACGCCGCGGCCGCCTCGCACGTGGAGCGCTACCGGCCCACGCCGGCCGCCTTTCGCGCCCCGCCGGTAAAACGGAGAGCTGGCCGCCCCTCGTAGGGGTTTCGCAGCGTAAAAGGCGGGGGGGAAGGAGACGGCGCGAAGCAGATCCCAGGCGTCGGGGCTTCAGTTCGGATCAGAGGCCCCTTTCCCTCCTGCAGGGCAGCTGGAGCCTAACGCGGGCCGGGCCGCATGGCGAGGCGAGGCGCGGGGGGAGGGGGCGGCGGCCGCCCTCGGCACCTCCCGGCCGCGGGGGCCCGCGCAGCGTCGCCGAGGAAGCGCCGGCGGCGCAGGGCGGACGCCAAAGGTAGCCCGGCGGCCGCGCCCGCCTCCCCCCCAGCGCC
>NW_028185606.1:2351705-2379148 GCF_003343005.1 Rhea americana
AGCGCCGCGGGGCGAGGCCGCCGTGCTGCGAGGACTCCAGCTCCCAGGGTGCCCTGCGCCGGGGAGGCGCCGGCCGGGGCTCGCTGGGCGGCGGCGAAGGGGCATTTCCCGGTGCCGCGCCGCCGCCTCGCGGGGAGGTCGCGGGTCCGGCGGCGGTCCTCGGCCTGCAGTTTCCTCCTGAGGTGCCCGGCGCGGCCTCGGTGGGGGCGTGTGAGGCGGGGGCGCCCCCGCGCCCGGCAGCCGGGGAGGGGAGGAGGGTGGGGGCCTGCGCTGGCGGCTGCCCTCGGGGTGCTGGGAGAGGGTCTTGCGCCCTGAAGGGCCCGGAGGCTCACCCGGCGCTTCCTGGTGCGCGGGGCTGCAGGCGGGAGGCTGTTGCGCCTTTGTGGGGGGAGTTGGAGCTTGTCTTTCAGTTGCTTAACTCGTCCGTGTTGAAGAGTGGCTCAAAGAGCCTTACTTAGGTTTGCTCTTCTTTCCTGAAGTCTCTCTCTTTTTGGCTGAGCTGCTTCTATAGCTTAACTGTTTACATGGTTCACCTGTGCTTTGGAAATGAACCTCGAAGCTTTGTGACCCTCTGGTTAAACTTTCTCAATCTTAAATTTTGAGGAGCTCACAGCTGTTCTTATGTGTTCGCTGAACTTAAATTAAGTGGAGGATGGTGTAGCTTTTATGTCGTCTCACGATGACCTGAATATGGCCAGTGGAGGGGGGGGGTGAACCTGAGGCGTGAGTCATATCACTGGAATTGCTTTAAAGCTCCACAGTTAGGTGACACGCCATTAAAAGATGTTTGTCGGTCTTGTGTATTTGCTGGCACAAAATGCATGTCTGGGGCAGAAGGTAAATAAAACTACCCTATTTTCTTCTATGAAGTTAGTCTATTAGTGAGATGTGAATACTCAGCTTTCTTAAGTCTCGTGTGGTTGTTCTGTAATGTGAAAACAAGAGGAAAATTGTTTTCTTTCTTTATGCATTTAAGAAATTAATTTAATGCCAGATGGAAATAAAATTCAAAATAAATAATAATGATAACACTATTTTTCCTAGGTTTGAAGATGTCTAAAAAGAAACTGAAGAAATTAAGTGAAAAAGAGGACAATTTGGATGGCCGGGATGATAAAGTAGGAAGAACTGTATAATTTTTATAAAACCAAAATCCCATATTCAAGAGGAGAGCATGAACTGTTTAGCAGTTTTGTGACAGAAAGATGAATCAAAAGACAGCAAGAGGATTGAGTTAGTCAGATAACTAGAAGTTCCAGCCGGATAACTGGCTTCTGTTTCCTCTTCCCTCCAAAGGCCATGGGTATCAGAAATTATTAGATTTTTTTTTAAGCATATCTTCTGGACCAGAAAAGCTGAGCTCAGAAAAAGTTACCAAAACCACTGCTGTCTTCCTGGGTTGCTCTTCATCTTGGATCACATTATTTTCTGATTAAGCCCAAATTATACTTTGCAATGTTTTAGCAATGGCTCTCAAGAAAATATGTCCTCTTAACCAATGAGATATAAATCAATGACCAAAATTAATGTAGATTCTTAGTATATTCCTGTATGTATCCACATGTAATGAGTAAAATTCTACTGAATGACTTGTAAAATGCAGATTCAACCAAAGTGATAATCTTTTTGGTCATGTACGTAGTCAAAATAATTTCCCATTCCTTTGACTATTTTTATTGTTCCTATACCCTTCTGGAAAGTTATTTCATAACAGTTATGTAATACATAGTCAGTAAATTAGTAAAAAAAAAAAAAATCCACATTTCAGTTTGCTAGATTTTTCCCATCAATTTTGTAAAGTATATATGAAATAAGAGAGTTTTTAGTTGTCTTATAAATGCTTCAGAAAAATGTTTGGAAGTGTCTGTAGGTGAACATGAGGAGAGTATGCCCTTGCTAGCCCTTCGCTCATGTAGAAATGTACAAATATTTGTAACTATTTATTTTTTCCTTCTGAATTCCTTATTCCATTTATCTCTTTTAACATTGACTTGTTCTAAGGCTTTGATTTTTATATGTTTCTATAGTGAAAATGGTAAGGACTTAGCTTAAAACCTCATACTGTAGCTATATCACCACTGCTAATGGCTATACCAGTTCAAAGAATAGTGGGTTTTAACTGTTACATGACTTCAATCTGTTTAGAACAAAAATAGGTATTGCTGTAGGCAGATATTCGCTGGCTCAAGCAACAGTGGAAAACTTAACTATTAATAGCACAATGATGAGAAACTTCCGAAAAGTAGTACGTGCATCTTCTACAGTATGGATAAGAGGTGTCTTCTGCTTACATGGGTTTAAGTAAGCCATTTATCTAGAGTCATGTTTAAGCATGATTGATTTTTGTGGTGTAAACATGACAAAAATTTTCATATCTGTTGACTTTTAGCAGAAATAATGCTTGGCATATGCCTCCTGAGTGAAAGGATATTTATCGCAATATAAATTAGAACAGCTTTAAACAGAGCTATCTGGGGTATCTGCACAGCCACTTTTTGACAATGTGGCCTAGAAAAAAACAGATGATACAGGCATGTGAGTGTAAACTCTGCATGAGAATAGAATGCCCAAAACAGTCTGTTTGAAGATAATATTTACCCAAGAACTGATAATGCTAAGAGGAAGGTAACAATGACAGTTTGCTTAAGATGATGAAACCGAGTAATAGCTAGGGAATTACCAAGAGACTTCTAAGAAAATAAGGGGCTAGCGTGAAAAGAAATATAAAAACAACATGGAAACTTGTGGTTTTGTGGGGAGAGGTCTTTGGAGTGAGAAAGTAGTAATAGAGCAGCAGTTAACTGGGCTTGACRCTGCCAGAAGTCATCCCACCAGCTTCACAAACCCCAGCCAGGCCTAATGGGGTATCCTCCGCGTTACGAGCTTGCCCCTCCAGCTGGAGGGCTGACATTACAGGGTGCACAAGGGGGTGCCTGCAGCTCAGGCGTGCGTATACAATCTCATGGGGATCTCTGTCAGCAGCGTCTGATACTGGGTTGTACAGGAAATGGCATGTGCTTAGCGGGCAGGTGCAAGGCTTGAGTACCTGCATTTTCAGCATGATGTGTGTGTGTAGACAGCGGAACCAGTACTTCCAGAGTAGGGAATGTATGCTTGTAATCCACACTGCCTATGAAGGAGTGGATGTGCAATGTGTGTCATTTATGTATCTGAGATGAGAACTTTTGGTAACAGGTGTTTATTAACATTTTTTAATTGCCTCATACGGTGTTTTCTGTTGTACTGCTGATGTTGATCCTGAATGTGTAGTTCATTGATTGCCAGTTAATTACATGCTGTTAATAAAACAGTAAACTTTGACTCCTGGTTTGATTTAAATTATGTGAATTGAGCAGTTCTTCCTGCAGCAAGTTGCATGACAAAATTCTTAGTGACAGCAGCCTCAAACAGCCTCTTACATTAAGATTCCACTGTTTGTGCTACTGTAAAAGAACCAACCACAATTAGAAGTTCTCTAGATTTCCTTAGTTTCATTAAGACTTCAGAGGTTTCTGCAACCCTTTTGTTTTTAATTAAGTGCTTTCTAATGTGACTCGGCTTGCAATGCAGATAATGCCAAGCAATGTTAAAACTACCTTCTAAACTAGCACTGTTTGTGACCTTTGTTCGGAGACTATCCTTACTGTTAACCAGGCCTGTTTAATTGTGGTTTCATACTGCTGGCCCTGATTAGTAAATCTGGCCAGAATTAGAACGCATCTCATCTGCACAAACTTCCCATAGAAATATCTGCTCTTTGGGGCTAGGTGGAGCAGTCTCCAGGTAACTTTCTTCTTCCTAGCAAATTTTGTAAATATACAAAAATCTATAATTGTACAGTGTGGTTAATTTCTAGAATATATGAAACACTTGAATCCTGAATGTGTTTGCTTAGTCAAGTTTCTTCTATTTATAATTCAGGTTTGCACACCAGTCATTTTTCCATCTTGTGCTTCTTAAATATAACAAAATCTAAATACAGAATTATGATGAGGTATGCAGCTACTGTTTTTAAAGGTTAACTTGCTCAAAGTCATAGTAAATCCAGTAAGAGATAATAGCTTGTTCCATATTACAAAGATTTTATTTTACTGCAGTTTCCTATACAAGCCCTTGGGGTTTTTCTCTTCTTTCAGAACTCTGAAGATGCACGATCTTATAACCATACTATGAAAGGAGAAACAGAATTTCAGAGGTAAATTCTTACTTCGTCGTTAAATGTCACTACTAAAAAAACTAGATAGTAGATGATTAAGTGATTGAATGTGTGGATTTCACTTGACTTTTTCACCAAATAGAATATGGACTTCTAACAGATGATGTGTTTGTATTACATTAATGAGTAGATCCTATCTAGGCTGGTCAGTTTGAGACAGTAGTTGAAAAAATAGTCCTAAAACTTTTCTAACTCTTATGTTGCTGCACTTCACGTAATGGACAAATGATGTCCAACATAGCTATCATAAAAAGATGAAGTTTTCTTCTGCATCTTGAACATTACATTTTTCAGTATTGCATATTGCACGTATTCTGTTGTCAAAACATAGGCTGCAGTGAAATTAGTGTCTTTAATCGATTTCTGTAGTCCCTAAAGCCTTGATTTCTCCTGCTGTTTGAAGTAGTTGTTCCTAGGCGAAGGATAACACAGCTTTTCATCTTAACCGTAGAAAATGTAAACAGTGTTTGAAAACTTAATAATATAAAGTAAAAAAAAAAAAAAAGATCTCATGAGCTCTGAGATAGTAGACCCTTGGATTGCTTCCTAATCATGACAAAATCTCACAGCAGTTTCTGCCTCATTGGGTTGTAAATCACAGGATATTTAGCTGCAGTGTATTACTGGCAGTGGTCAGAAATGGCTGTATGGGAAGGAATATATGAAACAAGACAAGTATAAATGGCTTTTCCTGTTGCAAACCCTTTCAGCTTCCGGCAATCAGTTCAGCCTCCAAAGACAGAGGTGTATTTAAGTTATGACCTGTTATATGCAAGTTCGTTAAATGGCTTTTCCTTCCCCAACATGTTTGGTAATGCTATGATAGAGTAGGGGAGAAACTTTCTTCAAATATTTTAAACCTAGTGTATGATAAATCTATTAAGTACTTTCTCTGCTCTTGTAGGAAATACTTCCTTATTCACAACTTTTTGCATCGTTTATCATTTTTGTTGAATGTTGCTATATCCCCTCAATCATTCCTTTTCTGAGTTCCCTGGTCTGTTTATTCTCTGTCATTTGAGAGTCATTCAGTTTTTGGCACTGTGCTGCCAAAACCTAACTGCTACTTGAATTTTAGTAAAGTTTGGCACAGCTCACAAATTTCATTAAAATGCTCTTAACTCACCTGTGCAGTAAGATGGAACTACACTGTAGTCAAGGACCTCTCAAGCTAATAGCTAGTAAAACGCAGAAAAAGCTTTTTCTCAAGCTAGTAGATTGACGTAAAAATAGTTGTACAGCTAGTAAAACTGTAAGTACTAAGAATGGGGTATCAGACTATCTTAAAGGACAGATGTTGCCAAAAGTTCCTAATGCGTAAAGGATGTTCCAAATCAGTACTCATAAATACTTAGCTGTAAACAGCTAAATCAAGTGCAAGCTCTCTTGTTTTTGTTCTATTTCATTATCTGTGTTAATTATCTATATATAATGTATCTTTCTCTGTAACATTTTTATAGATTCAAAATAGAGAAAGGTATGCAAGAGAAGAAAAMAGACCAAAGTTCTGATATTTCTCGTGGTGTTGATAGAAGGTCCCAAGGAAAATCTCCAAACAGAAGTAAGACCACAGACAGTTTTTCAATCCCAACTGACAAGCGAAAGAGAATAGTTATACAATTTAAACCTAAAGAGATTAAACATGGAAAAAGTACAAGCACCACTGATGTGGTAACTACTAGTAGAGAAAGTCGTAACAAAGGTCATCGTTCTGATGGAACAGAAGGAAAAAGGTTCTGGCATAGCTTTGCAGTCCAGAAGGACAAGGTGTTGAAAAAGAAGAGAGAGAAGGCTGAGTTCTGCAAACTAAAAGCAAAAGCTGAACAAACCATGTTGGAGAAGTTTAAGTCTGCTGCATGCAATTCACAGGTCCCATGTAGAGCATCAAATGGGTCCAAAAAATGGAGTGAAGACGTTAGAACTCAGAAAAAGACATCTATCACCTCTATAGAGACTGTAAATGATGATACATCTTCCACTAAAAAATCACATATGTTATCTAGGACTTGTGATAAGGAGGATGAAGGAGGATATAAGGAGTTTTCTAAGAAAAATCAACGTATTACTAAACATACACCATCTTACTATTCAACTGAAACACCTAAACAATGGGACTATCGTAAAGAGAAAAAACAAGACATTGATTCTGATAAAGCTGCTGGTAATACACGGACTGATGGAGGGTGCTTTGAAGCTGCAGCTTTACGTTTTAAGCGGGTAATGAGAACCTGATTATTTTATTATTGTGCAGATGTATGTTTCAGGCTAGTTTCTTTATGGCAATCTGCTTTTATATAAATGGCCTGTTTGTATCTTCTTACAGAGTTCAAATGGGTGGATTTTTCTGATCCTAACCTAAATGACATTAAAATGTTTCTCTGCTGAGTAGTCACACAAATGAGAAGAATAACGGTCTTGCATATCACAAGCTGCACATATGCTTACTGCATAGCTTTACCTTACTGACAGAGGTGTAGAGTATTTCAATTTAGATATGTCAAGTGTGAGTGTGGGGGAGTTGTTTCGGGGTTGTTTTTTTTTTGGTTCTGTCATGGCCATGAAATCATTTTAATTACATAGACTGACCAGCAAAAACTCCACTCTCAGCAAAATAGGTGTGCTTTCACCAGCAGGGTGATGGCAACAGAACATGTTATTGTAGATCTAGGACTGAATAAAGTCACTTCCTGCATAAATTCATAGTTAGCTGTGATCAGTTTGTATGTGAGTTCTAACTTATATTTATCTCTGCATTTATATTTACATATAAATTTTATTTTGAGCATTGTTGTTTCTTTTCTCTTTTTTGTTTGTTGTTTGTTTTCAACTTGCCTGCTGTCTCTAGTGATACTGTAGAGATAAAATTGCTAGTCATGTACTTTATCATGATTATCAAAAATACTATGTTACCTATTTATTTTTGTTTGTGAATATTCAGTGTTTTCTAATAAGCACTCTAGGAGAGTCTTAGTGTCCTATTTCTGTTACCATTATTGTTTCTAGACTGTTGAGGTCCCGTACACATCTGACTCCTACCAAGGCAGTGAGAACATGAAGTCTACCCAAAAGGTTGGTGATATACTTGTTCTCCACTAAACAGCTGTATCCTCAGACTCTTGACTTGAGGATCACTTGTTCCGCAGTCCTTGATGTTTTATATTGTTGGTATGATATTTTAATTCTTTCCACAGAATTTTGAAGCTTTTCCATCCCATCAAGGCAGTCAGAGCCCAGAATCAGACCAAGAGGTTAGTAATGCTCTAACTTAACCCTTCTTAGTTATATTAAAAACTTACGGCACTGAGTTCCTGTAGTTGGACAATTCCATGTCCTTTCCTGATGTTCTGTATTTATTGGTGTATGATCTGTACTTATAAGTGTGTGGAGCATTTTTCAAATACTAAACAGACTTGGTAAAGTACTGCTAATCAGGAACCTTGTGAAATAGAAAGTTTGCCTTTCTCTTTGCAAAGGAGGTGTCCTTCATAGTTGCTTGTGTATGCTGCCTATCTCATATTCCAACTTCTAATTTGTCAGGAGAGAAAGCAAGCTGTATTTTTTCAGGAACAGTTGGCAAGATTCTTCCAGTCTATGTAGCAAGAAATGGAATTAAGTTTTCATGTGTTAGGCAGAAATGTCACAAATCTTTACATATTTTAAACTTTTTTTTTTATTATTTTTACAGTGGAGGTCGTGTAGGTGATTCTTGTGGCTTTAAGCTTGCTGTACTAACTTACTATTTTTCATGCTTTATTTCTAAAATAAATTTTTTCACATTTTCATTTAGTCAATTTTAACAGCACTAATGCAAAAGAATCTTCTTCGGACGTACTTCTAAAGAGATTACTTGTATATAATTATTTTTGTACGTACTTTTTTCCTTAATGTTGTAGATGCAAATAGTAGAAGATTTGCATGTTGCTCGCCTTGAAAAAAGGATGGTGCTGTCTGTAGTACAGACTTGTGGAGAGCTTACAAGCATGGAAATAGATCTCCCAGAACAGGATTTAAGTATTTCAGCTGGTATGTCTTGATCTGATACTCTTCGGTTTCTACTTAAACCAGTCATTACAATCAGGTACTGACCTGAACAGGTAGTACACAATACATCTTTTTGCAACATTTTTTTCCTTTTTTTCCCTTTATCTCTAGAGGCTTCTACTTCTGGTCTGAACATATTAGTGGTGATTGACACAAATATTATGATTAGTCACCTTGAGTTTGTGAGGTCCCTGAAATCTGAAGATATACCAGGTATGTGAATACACAGTGAGCGCTAGGGAAATTGTAGAAAGAATGGATGATTGTAAGAACTTTCTGGAAATCACAAAGCACTTAAAACCTGATAAGCTGTCAGCCACTGCTTGTTTCTGTTTTGGTGAAGGTCATAGAATTCATGAAATGTGTGAGCAATTCCTCTGGAATTCTGGTTGCAAAGCCTGGTGTTAATGTTTGTTTTTGATATGTTGCAAAGTTTTTAGATAATTGCTGTTAGCTGGATTGGGATCCTGTGTGTTGGTTGGTGGTAGACATATATGGAATCTATCAGAATACTTGTGGTGCTTTGATGTTTTCAACTAGTTAACAGATCTACCAGGACAACTAGGTAAATGACCTTAACAAGGGTCCCAGTAGTTCTCAAGGATGTGTCAGACTGTATTTTTCTTTCYTAAATTAGGCATGGTGTTAAATTGTTTAAACTGGGAGTTGCTGTCTCTCTCAGATGCGAGTTCTTAGGATATCACTCCTCCCAATTTCTGGTCCTGCACCAGATTTCTTTACAAAAAGTTCAAAAGGTTGCTAACTCCTGCCCTATTTACTCTAAAACAAGTGGATGTTGGTGTATATTTTTCTGAATTGTATCTTTGCCATGTGAGTGGGAAAGAAAACAAGTTAAGTGTTTGTCTTGGATGGACCGATAAAACAGAACTATTAAATGAAAAACACAGTAAATTAGAATTTATAAGAGTTTTGAAGTTCAAATTGTACATATTCATAGAAATTCTAATGAATGAAACCTTGATTCAGTATCAATTCTTCCTATTCCTCACAAAAGAATACTGACTGGCAATTAGCACAAACCATTGCTCACTTCAGTTAATGGCTGATTTTGCATAGTGACTGTAGTAGTCATTCAGGTATCATCATCCTGTTTTTTGTACTACTGTCATGTTGGTTTAGCATCTTGTAGCATGTGTGACAGAATGACAACTCTGTGTAGTAATATTATAAAGTATGTTTACAGCAATTAACAAAGTATTCTGATCAGAATTGGTTATTCCTTTTTTTTTTTTTTTTTTTTTTTTTTTCTCCCTTTTTTTTTTTTTTTTTTTTTTTTTTCCTCCTCCATAAAAGGTGTTGGCAGGCTCGCATTGATAATTCCCTGGGTTGTTTTACAAGAACTAGACAACTTGAAGAAGGGGAAAATGTTACAGCATGTTCGAGACAAAGCTATCCCTGCAGTGCAGTTCATCTACACATGTCTTAAAAACCAAGATTCAAAGTTGTGGGGGCAATCCATGCAGCTTGCTTCTCAGAAAATATGTAAGATATGCACAGTCCATCTGCTTTGGATGCAACTCTCRTCCTTGCGGTTGGCTTAGCTTGAACCCTAGTGCTACATTTTGAGTTTGATACATCCATCACTCTTTGTAGTTTGCTTCTTAAAATTGGCTAATAGTTTACAGCAGACTTCAGAACATATCCAGGGCTTTAGTATGCAAATACTGTCTTCAAATTAGTGCTTTGTTCACTGTTGCTTAATTGATTGTTTCTCAGTTTGAGCTGCATCAGTTGAATAGGTAAGTAGGGCATTACTTAGTCTAAATTCTCCTAGCTACTTCCTCTTCATCTGTAGGCTGCGGAAGGCTGCGGATATGTTGTGTGTTTTTGCTTTTTTGCGTTTTGACTTTGTAGTCAGAAGCATAACGTTACCCGAGATTCATATGTGGCTCACCAGAATTTTTCCAGCAAAATAATAGCATTTCTGAGTAGAGTAGTACTTAAGAATTCAAAGCTCAGATTGGTGGTTGGATTACACTTTTCTGTCCTTACTTGAGGACTGCTGCATCTAAAGACAGTACCGTGACAGCGCTAAAGTATTTCTTCTKCTGGGTTGCTTCTGAACATGTCAGCACTGTCTTAACTAAACTTGCAGATGGCCTGAGTGACGAGAACAATGATGATCGTGTTTTACAATGTTGTCTGCAGTATCAGAACCTCTTTCCTCAAGCTGYTGTCATACTTTGCACGTGAGTTCCCGTGTGTTTCTAGATCTGTTATGAAGTATAAGGTAGTCTTCTGCCAAACATGACATTTTCACATCTTATCTTAAAATGAAGAGCATTCCCAAARTACGCTTTTTGAGAGGCAGTCGCCCTCTTAAAACTGAGAGTAGAAGGTTGTAATAGAACGTAAAGATTGTAGACTTAATCAACTTCCTGTGCGTGAGGCCTGAAGTAGAATTAAATTTATTTGAGCTTCAGTTTTAAAACTTTTAAAGGATAGTTTTCTTGGATTGTATTCCAATTTATTATTTAAAAATTATTGGAGTTATGAAATTGAAAAAGTAATTGTATTAATGGTTGAAATCCAGTTAGGTATTTGGTTTCTGCCCWCTTGTTTGGGGGGAGAGATAAACATTGATGATTCCTAATCTTAGGAGGAAGGAAGGTAGAGATAGATTTGCCACCCTCCTGTTTTGTGAGAATGGAAGTTGACTTTTGAGGGTTGATTCCTGATTTAATACAAGGCATCTGAAGCTAGTTTTTAAAGGACTAACATTCCCTGACTGTGAACAGCTTTATTCAGTCTTTGCTAAAAAAACATTTCCAGTACTATTTTGGTAAGTGGATCACAATTCCAGAATGGGCATGGTAGTGCATAATGGTGTTGTATTTCTCTGAAAATAGAGCAGGAGGTGACTTAAGTGTTCTTCATCTTAAAATCCCTTTGTCCTTTCTACATCAACATAAGCACCTGGACTTTGTAGATAGTATTAGAATCCGGCTTTGTACTGTGCGTTTGTAGTAGGTCTACTGGAGTGGTACATGACTCAGAGCAGCATCTGTGACAATGATTTGGCCAGTAGACATTAAAAATAGGTTTTGTAATGTCAGTCTAAGAAGATACTACTTACTGATAATGCCTCATTTGCACCCTAAGACCTTAGCAGCTAGACATTGTTACTTAGTATTTATAGTTGTTTTTTTTTCTTAAAGCAAGCCTAGAGTATGTTTTTTTAGTGTGTTTTTATATTTTTCATAATAGCTGTTTTGGTTAATTTTCTAGTCTGTTTTTTTGAACTGATTCTAATTGCTTGAGAAAGAAAACTTTGCATGTAATGAAGCTCACAAAGTAAGCTTACTGAAGACAAAATTTTCAGTGCATTACTTAATATGTAACTTAGTTACATATTAAATAATTAAGTAAAGTTGACTTTCTTCTAGGGATGATAAAAATTTATGCAATAAAGCCATTGTGAGTGAGGTAAAGGCATTCTGCAAAGCAGACTTGGTTACTGCTCTACAAAATCTGAAAATAAACAGGCCCCAGAACTGCGTGGACCTGCAACAGTCAAAATGTGGTAAGTTTGTTTAATGGGCACATGTCTCAAAAGCCAGCACATATATGTATGTGTGTGTGTGTGTGTGTATAAAAAAAATACATAGCAATCAATGTAAGGGAGGGGAAATGGTCCCCATTATTACTTCTGTTTTCATATACTTTGAATCCTTAGGTATGCTTTGTGTTTGGAGCAGCTTTTCTGTTTTCAGAGGTAAGGGTTCTTGTGAAAGTGGAGACCTTTATTAAAACATGTCTGTTAATATTTGAATGTCCTAGAATTTTACATATTTTTGTTTACAGAAAAGCACGGCATGAATCTCCTGTGTATGTATAGCCATTTAAGAGAAGGTGTCCTCAGCATCTTTAAAGTGGAAAAAGATTTTGCTTGAAACAGTTTGGGTGTCATTCTTATTAGTCACTCTTATTAGTTGCCAAATTTTGTATGCTAAGACCACTCCTTTGTGTTTTATAATGATAGCTTTATTGGCATCTCAAACAGTAAAACTTGATTTTTGGGTTGTCTGTCTGTGTTTCTAAAGATGCAAGTATAGCTGTTTGTATTAAACAGGTGTAAGAAGTGATTTCATTATACTTGCTAATAATCCCACTGGCTGTATATAATCTAAGTTATTTAAAGGGAATGAAGAAATGTAGAGTAAGATCACAAATGAATAATGCTCTAGGGAAATCAGATCTTCTTGGTTAGCAGCTCATAATTAAAAATACTCACAGTACAAGTGGGTATAACTAGAAATACTTGAAACCTAATTAGAYGTAGCCCATCTGCTTTATAACATAATGTAGAAATGTGCTCTGTCTTTCCTTTTATTTATAGGAACAAGTAATTTGTGTAGTGCCAACATAAATTAGATATAGAAAACAGTTGCAATAAATATTTTTTATTGCCATTGATTTGACAGATACAGAATTCCAGAAAACAGAAGGAGCTGCTAGTCTTACTGCTCAATTCCCAAGTATGCTTCTAGACCTTGAAAAGAATTTAGGAGAAGCTTTATCGTGTATTTTGGAGACTGAAATGAAAATTGCGTTTGGAAACCTGTGGATGGAGGTGATTACTTATGTTGTCTTGTTTGGTATTTCAAATATTAAGAGGTTTAAGTGGCCTTGGTGTTTTTATGCTGTTAATACCTGTGCTAAGCCAAACAGTGTAGTCATGTAGTTCACTAACATAGCATAGTGTTCAGTTGTATGTCTTTGTTTTATAACAAGATTGTCTTTGACTAGCAATGACAGTGCAGTGTTTTAGTAATACAAATTTTAAAATGCCAGCAGTTCAGTGTGAATTTTCAGAACTCTCTGTATTAATTACATTACATTACATCTAGACTTACACTTTTCWAGTGTGGTTAATGCACTTAAGTACTGGAGAACTTGAAACATTTTGCTACTATTGATTTAACTTTATTTAAGAATGTTGTGTTAGGAAGCAATTATTACCATTTTTCTGTAAAGTAACAAGTTACTGAAAATATGCATACTCAAAATGTGCAGGGAAAATTGTGGAAAAGGTTAGAAATAGCTAACTTTTTTCTGTGCTTTGATTTAAACTAAAAGGATTTTGAGGATATCCTATAATTTATATTTTTGACAATTATTGAAGATAATTGCTGTATTATTTCATTTGCAAGGTAAACTTTGAAAACGATCACTTTCTTGAAATTATTGCATTAGTCTGGTCTGCATTTCTGTTGACCTTCTAAATTTTGCTTCTGCATAGTAAATATGTCCTCCGTAAAGTTCTATATAATATTGAGGCACGGTTGTTGCAAGCACTTCTAAAAATGTCTGTTCTAATGGGAGAGATACTATATAGATAAAATTGTTAATTTATTTGTGATGGAACTACTTGCCTCAGAAATAATCATACATTATCAGAATCTCCAGACAACCACACTTTAGTATTGTTAACAGAAAATAAATACTCCAGTAAAACACAGAGCAAGTGTAAAGTGTGTAGGAATATGTGTGTATGAAAATAAAGCTTCACATTTTTAAGCATACTGTTTTTCAGATACTGTATCTGAAGCCACCGTGGACATTAGCAAGCTTGCTGCAGTGTTATAAAAAACACTGGGTGGCTGTTTTTGGTTATGTTGTGCCAAGGAGTTTACTTGCAACCATTGAATATCTCTATAAACACCTCTGTACAGGTAAGAATCTCGGAGAATTTTTGTCAAGTTGTAATTGTTTGTATGTTTACAAATAAACTTGCTATTCTACTTTTCTCGTTCCAGAAGTAGACATTGTGAAAAGCTATGTACTCTGTATGTTTAAATAATATTGTAGTCCATCCTTTTCTACCCTTTTATTTTTTTTTTTAATTTGAGATGATCAAACAGGAGCCATATCTTGAACAACATTACCCCTATTTTTGTATGTATCCACAATTTGTCCCCCMAAAAGGTGAAAAAATCACAATACTGTTTCTGTGTTTAGAGCCAGGAATGAASTGAAACTGAATTGTAAGTGAATAACTTAACAAATGGAGGGGAAAAAAGGAAAAAAAGTAAGAAGGTTGAACGATGATCAAGTCTGTCTAGCCTTTGGCCCCAGATAGTCTAAATATGGCTTACAAAAATCAAGTGAATGGTTTCTGAAACATTTCTCTTTTTTTTTGTACTTCAATATTCTGCTTTTTCTTCAATATTTTTCTACTTTTTTAACAAAAACACTAAAATCTAAGATATGGATACCTGGCCATTTAAGAATTTTCTTTCACACATCTTTATATCAAAAAATGTCAAGTGAAAGGTGTTTTAATGAACATTTAATAATAGTCACCAAAGCCTCTGAACTATTTTTAAAAAGCAAATCTTCTTCCCCATTTGCTACCACATTAGATGTAGTTATTCAGTTCATCGGTTGACCTGCATTTGTCAAATAAATTGTGGAGAAGCAAAGTCTACCAAAGGTGGTGGCTGTAGGCAGGTAGACTTGTTTTCAAAAAGAAGGAAGTCTTTCATTTATTTAGAGATTTTTTTAAAAAAAAAATTTACTTTAGCAAATGCCGTTGTTTTGGGATATTGTTCTGCAGGAATATATTAGATATGTCCGTTGAGCCTCTTGCCAGATCCTGGATGCATTGGGGATACTTGATTAAAAAGCACAAGACTGAACCCTACACAGTGTTGTTAGTATTTCTGTAGAGACTGTTTTATCTAATGGTTTTGAAGCATTTTCAAGACTCTTTATATGCTTCAGTTAATTCAGATACTTGAATATTAAATTTGTCTCTTAAGATTGATCACTCCTAGCATATCTAAATTTTTTTATTTCTCATCTTTCTCTTAATGTTTAAATAYCAGCTCAAACAGTTGACTCCTCAACAGCTGGTATGTTGCTCCAGGAATCCAAAAAACTGTTGCATGCTTTCAGTTCAAGGTCAGACTATAATGGTGTGCTTCCTCAGGCTTATGCTGAAGTCAGTAAGCTCCACCAAACACTTTCAGAGGTAAGGGGAACTTCAATATCTGTTCACCAACATGTTCTTATAGTTGTTCCATGTTCATATTACGAACTTGACTTAGATTTCTAAATTATTCCTGTAAGTTCAACAAATTATTGCAGGAAGTGCTGTTGGAAAAGTACTTTCAAAATGAATAGGTGCCAATCTTGAGGGTTTTTTTGTGCGTAGCAAACATTTGTCTTTATGAATATACTTGCTAGGTGTTTTTCTCATAAATATGTTAGTATCGGGAAAGTGACTGAAAAACATTATTTAGCTGTTTTCAGGCAAAGTGTGGTTGATACTAGTTTTCTACTGCGTGCGTCCTGTTGGTCTGATATTACTATTTCTAGGTATATTATTTCAGCTTTTATTGCCTTGGTAGCTCTATTCCTATATATGGAGAATAGGCTTGCATATATCGTGTGCTTCATGATATTTAATAGGGAGTGCCCCGATATTGTTTGTGTTCTGAAAAGTATGCTTTTACTTCTGGCTCRTGTCTGAGATGCTGTGGAAGAAATTTTAGTGTCTTGGTTTATGTTAATTCCTAATTCCATACATAATAGTTTAAAAAAGAGAATAGCGAAGACGAATGAATTTTTTTTTTTAAGTATTTTTAAAGTATTTGCATTCACCAAGGGGAAATCTGATAGCCTTCTATGATGGCATGACTGGCTGGGTAGATGAGGGGAGAGCGGTGGGCATTGTGTACCTTGACTTCAGCAGGGCTTTTGACACTGTCTCCCGTAACATCCTCCTAGGCAAGCTCAGGAAGCGTGGGTTAGACGAGTGGACAGCGAGGTGGATTGAGAACTGGCTGAAAGGCAGAGCTCAGAGGGTGGTTATCAGTGGCACAGAGTCTAGCTGGAGGCCTGTGGCTGGTGGAGCTCCCCAGGGCTCAGTACTGGGTCCCATCCTGTTCAACTTCATCAGTGACCTGGATGAGGGGGCAGAGTGCCTCCTCAGCAAGTTTGCTGATGATCCCAAGCTGGGAGGAGGGGCTGACACACCTGAGGGCTGTGCTGCCATTCAGAGAGACCTGGCCAGGCTGGAGAGCTGGGCGGAGAGGAACCTCCTGAGGTTCAACAAGGGCAAGTGCAGAGTCCTGCACCTMGGGAAAAATAACCCCAGGCACCAGTACAAGCTGGGGGCTGACCTTCTGGAGAGCAGCTCTGCAGAGAGGGACCTGGGAGACCTGGTGAGTGACAAGTTGACCATGAGCCRGCAATGTGCCCTTGTGGCCAGGAAGGCCGATGGTCTCCTGGTGTGCATTACGCAGAGTAATGCCTGCAGKTGGAGGTAGGTGATCCTGCCCCTCTACTCAGCCCTGGGGAGGCCTCATCTCGAGTACTGCATCCAGTTGTGGGCTCCCCAGTCCAAGAGAGACATGGAGCTACTGGAGAGAGCCCAGTGCAGGGCTACAAAGATGATCACAGGGCTGGAGCATCTGCCCTCTTGAGGMACGGCTGTGAGAGCTGGGCCTGTTTAGCCTGGAGAAGAGAAGATTGAGGGGGATCTTATCAATATGTACAAGTACCTGAAGGGAGGGCRTCAAGGGGACGAAGCCAGACTCTTTTCAGTTGTYCCATGTGACAGGACAAGAGGCAATGSGCAGAAACTGAAGCACAGGAAGTTCTGGCTGAACATGGGGGGGAATTTCTTCCCTGTGAGGGTGACGGAGCACTGGACCAGGTTGCCCAGAAAGGTTGTGGAGTCTCGTTCTCTGGAGATCTTCAAGGCTTGCCTGGATGCAACCCTGTCTAACATGCTGTAGGTGACCCTGCTGAGCGGGGAGGTCGGACTAAATGATCTCCAGAGGTCCCTTCCCACCTTACCAATTTTGTGATTTCTGTATATCATAAAAAAATGCAGGTCAGAATATCTCTGAAAAGTTCTTTTCAGCTTTGCAGAAAGCTGAATGGGAAAGGAAGACGAGAAATTTCAAGAAGAAGAAGRATGGTAGCTTGTGCTTGTGAATTTTGATTCAGTTCTGTGCTACTCCTTTATATGCTATATGCAGCCACTTTCTCCAAAGTTCCGGGAACCATACTGCCGTAACAAGCAGTTTTTTGTCCAAAAGCTTGTTTCCATCCTGTCCTGCTCCCTGCTTTGTCCTGTTGCATTTGACTTTACAAGGAGCTGACTTAACACAGATTCAGTTGTGCCAGACCAGTTTCAGTTTTAACCCTGAGAAATTTCCTGAACCAATTTACCACATGTGCATATGAATACTCTGTGCTGTTACACAGGAATGTGCTAACAGTCATGGGACAGAACAAGACTGCCTTTTTCCTGTGTGAGAGAAGGCAGTTCTAGTTTTTATCAGCTTACCGTGCTTGTGAAGCTTTGGAGTAAGTCTTCCCTTTGCTTCAGTTTCTCTTTGCAGAAATTCCAATATTTGTAGAAGAAAGACTTGGTGAAAGATTGTGAGATGCTTAATATAAAGAGACTGTAACAAAGATGATTATAACTACAAGAGATCTGCCTTGCTTTTCTGAGCATTATTTTAAAAGGAAAAAAAAATAAACATTTAAAAATTTTCAACTTTTCTTATATCACAAACTGAATACATTCATTGTTTGTTTATTAATCTGTTTCATAAGGTGAAATCAGACAGTGGACAGGATGTATCAGAAGATACTATGGTTCTTTCAGAAAACGCTGTATGTGAAAAAATGGAGGCAATGACCCCAACTCAGCAAAATTGTGAAGAAAAAAAGTTACAGCCAAGTACTCAGGAAGCTCAAGAAAACAGACACCGGGAAATCTGGTCAGTCCTGGAAGGTGTATGGAATACAATAAACTTGTACAGGTACAGTGTGCTAAAGAAATTCAGAACTTAACTTCACATTATTTTCAAACTAATGTACTTTGGAAAGTGTTTTTGCTTTTTTATTCTAGAGAAGAAGCTATTAGTAATTAATCAAGATTGGCAAAGAATTCAGACTAATTTTTGTGTCCCTATTTGATTTGATGTGACAGATTGACGTGTTTTCTTATTAAAGAGAATCCTTCACTCTAAAATCTAGATACAGAATCTAGTGTTGAATTTCCTTTCTCCAATAAATTTGAAGTTGCATAAAAAAAAAAAAAGCTGTGTTAGCATTGCATTTAGGTTTTTTATTTTTTAAAAATCTGTTTGAAAATCATTGAAACATCAGGCTCTTGGATGCCAACATAAAACCTGAGTAAATATTGCCTTTTCTTTTTGTAGTCTTTTAATCTTTTTTTTTTTTTTTTTTTTTTTTTTTTTTTTTTTTTTTTTTTTTTTTTTAAGAAAGGACTTGTGTTACTTCAAGCACAGAGGAACTCCATTTTTGGTACTCTATTAAGGACGGTGTTTAACTGTCTAAGAAGCAGTGATTAATAGTTTGCCAGTGCCATTTCCACACTAACATTTGAATATACTGTCAGAGGATAGCTCCTTTTGGCTTACACCAGTGCAAATTAATCTGAATTGAAACTGGTTAGGAACTGGTTTGATAGTACTTAGGTCAGCTAAAGATTTGCACCAGTGAAGAATAGTCTCAGTGTATGATGGAATGGTTCTTACATACCAGCTTCCAAAACCGTGAGTGTGTTTGGTTCTCTTACTGGTTTGCTTAGTATTTGTCAATCCTTCATTTAAAGGTTGCACATAGGTTTTGAACAGTTTTGTTAGAAAAACTCTCTCAAATGTACCACTTCTAAATGAAAACTCAATTGAATTGTTGGCTCCACTCATCTGGTAAGGACCTTGCTGTGAGAAAAGGATAAAATTTTAGAATGATCATTTACTTCGCACTCTTGCTGCCGTCAAAGCACTGCTTACCTCCCACCTGGGGAGATTATTCTTTGTAGCTGCAATGCAACTTACGGTCCCAACGCGGCTATTGTAGGAGAAGTGTCATGCTTGTCCTGCTAAATCTGGATAATGAAACAACTTGGGAACTGCATGGAAAGCAATTTACTTTGCTTCTTCAGCCTAACTGCTCTTCCCTTCTAGGAGAGGTTTACTCAGAGTTTACTTGACAATGAATCTATCTCTTCATGCACGACCTGATAAAGTTTAATGATAAATAATACTAAAATCTGAGGTGAAATACTGATACAGAACACAGTTGCCAAGGAAAGTTTTAAATGGAGAATTACATTTGTAGAGCATAATCAGTCATCTTTTTCTTTCTACTATGTATTCTAATACTGTTTTGGATAACACGATTGTAATATAGGTTTGTATTTGACTTTTTTTAATTGTCAGAATATAATGTGTTCAATATGTATTGAGCATCTTCTGAATTTTGAGGATTTTTTAACTACTTTTCATTGTTTTCCAATATTAGTGTTGAAATTTTCCAGAAGTTGGACCCTACTACAGTAACTGTGACTGCAAAGTCTTCGTTTGAAGAAGCTTTTTTAGGTCTGCAAAAACTGATAGCAGCTGTGAATGATATTCTTGAAGGAATTCGTAGGTAAGCACTTAAACTATTCCTAAGTCATAAAAGTCACTTAAAAGTTACAATTTTTCATACCAAACTATAATCTGTTGTGTGTGCTTAGTTACATAATTTTTCAGTTAAAAAAAAAAAATCACCTTTGTTTAAAAGCATTTCTTGGGAACAAAAGAATAAGAAACTACTGCAGACATCCAGATTTCTTGCAGTAAAAAAATTTGTTTTCTAGTATCTGATGATGAACAACTTGCATATGCCCCATGTGCAAACAAAGCTGTGGCCTGGATGACCAATGAATTACCTGTGATGGCATAAGTTGAGAATAATTTAGAACACTTTAATGTGAGGTCTACTGGAATTAGGGCAAATTTCCAGTATAGTAAAGGTCAGAAAGTTCTGAGACTTCATTATTACCATTTCTAGAGTGTTTTCCATGAGTTACAACCTATATTGCAGCAGTAACGATCATGATGAATCGGCTGGGCTCTTAAGTATGGATCTTAGTTTTGGAAGGGTGATAGTCCCTCTCTCTTCTTTCTCCTTCTCTTTTTTTGGAGTGTAGAATAATAGAAATAAAGTTTTAGAAAGATTAAGACATCGCCTCTGTAGTCTTAATTTGGTCCTTGGCATGTGTAAACAGCTACAACAGAATGCTCTAAATTGTCCTTGAATTTGCTCTTGTGGTCATAGAGTTCCCTCCGTTTGCATCAACTTCAGAGTGTTTGTAGGAACTGGTTTGTAATTGTGGTTGAAGTTCCTTTATCTGTCGTGAGCCTTAAGTATTAAAGACTATACATCTGAGTGGCTGGAGTTACCTGATTTGGAAAAAGAAAAAAAGTCACTTTGCATACTGCTTCTTGCATAGTACTGATGAACGTAGGTATAAAAATGTGAAAAAGATGCATCCAAATAATTTGGCTTACTCTGTGCACTAAGCTACCTTTTAAGTAAAGGTTGAGGTATCCACTTCTATTATAGACCATTATGTCTCTATTAGAGATTATCTAATAAATAAGCATTTAATTCTTTTTAAAAAATGATTTTTTGATCATCTTTAATTTATATAATAATGAACTTTTAAACTTGAAATTATCAGTACATAGTTATGGTCATTATATCCTTTTCTGAAGGATCGCAGTTGTTATGGTAATTATCAGAACAGTCCTACCAGATTTGGAAATACTGATATCTCCATTTTAAAGTGTGAGATCTGAGTGGTCAGGCATGTCAGAAGTCTGGAACAGGGAACTGGGGCTCTGTCGCTTAGGACTTGATCTACTCTTCATTCAGAACTGGAGGGTGTTGTTCTTTCCCGAAGCTTAGCTCTTTACATTCCAGTACTAAAGTTTTTACCAGAAAGCCTGTGGTTCTGTTACCCAGCAGATATGTTGAGGAGTGGGGGAAGCGATTTAATAAGAACGTGGTGCTTCGTGATGCAGTTATTTCTATGTTACAGAGATGTTTAAAAAAAAAAAAAAAGTATGACTACAAGAGACTTAATGAAAACTGCTTGTTTTTAATATTTCTCCTAGTAGAAGAACACTGTAAAAATAAAAAGGGTTGCCATTTCAATAGAAAAATCTGTTTTCACAGAAGATACACTTGATTAGAGCCATTAGAATATTTGTAGCAAAGGTAAACAGATTTTGTCATTTAACTTTATTTGAAATGAAGAGAAGCTGTTTTCTCTTCCTTGTGATTACCTCGACACTCAATGGCATTTATGGCACAGTTTAAGAAGTTAATTTCATACACTTAAACATTTTCTTGTATAACACCGAGCTGAAAATGATGATTGAATGATTGAGCAGAGTGATTAAAGGTTTCATTTAGAAATGTTTGCTCTGAGTTTGTTCTGCCAAGTTGCAGTAGGGGGCGTCATGGAACAAGAAATTCAAGGGCACTAATTTGTAATCTTTCGTTTTAATTCTGACTGTAGTTACTCAAATTAGTTGGAAACTTCTGAGTCAGTTTTCCAAAACTAGTCAGAAGGTGTACTTACTAATTTCTAAATCACTATAGAGCACAATAGAGAGCTTCAAGACAAAGAGTCTGAAGTTTTCAAAGTGAAATAGGCTCATTTTACCTGGATTGTTGAGCCTTTCTAAGGTATTTTACTCAATTATTGCAAAAAAATACTTTTCAATATGTTGGTTTTTGTAGTTAACCTAATGATGTCATTGCATAAAAGGACAGGCATCTGGAGAAACAGTAGTGAAAAAGTTCTAGTTTGAGTATTTGGAGATAATGCAACTTTTTTGTGATTAAAATATAAATGTTTTCTATGTTAGCTTCTGTTCCTTGCTATCTAGAGCAGAGACAAATAGTTTTGTGAAAGAATTTAGAAATTTTACAAATAAGTTGCACTGAAAATTCAGCTGTGTTAAAAATTCAGATTTGAAAAGAACAGTCACATTTTTGAGATAAATGTGTAATGCTGGATTACTCATAAACAAATTAGTTCTGTGGCACTGCTACGGCTGTTCAAACTGGCTGGATGACCAGAACAAGCTTGTTCGTGAGAAATATAGATCATATTGAAAAAAAAAAAAAAGGAGGGAGGGAATGGGGTTTCATGAAAGATTTCGTAGTAAAAACTCTTTGTCTCTTACCCTGTTTTTGAAGCTGTTGTCATAGCATGCAGATTCTTAGTTTGTCTTGGCTTCTTCCTGTAGCAAAATTAGTAGCAGCAGAATACCTACACTGCACACTATTGCAAGTTATAAATGTTTTGCAATACTTCAGGTTTAAAATGAAGATAATAACTAGTATGGTTAGCAAGTGTGGATAAACAAATATGTGTTATTTCATAGTTGTTTCCTCAAGTACAGCTGATTCTGGCAGCTATCGTATCAGTGAGTTCATGAGATTTGCTCACTCAGAGTGGCTGTGAAATGGTTATTTTTGGCCTTTAACAACAGTATTTTGTCTTTTCATGTCTATTACACTGAACTGCGAACAAAAGTCATTAAACTTTGAAATTTATAATTCAAGTCAAATTGTAAAGCCAGGAAATGTTTCTTAGGCATGCAATACTACCAAAAATTAGTGCTGCATCTATTTCTTATGCTAAAAGTTCTGGCGTTTTTCTGAATGTTTTTGTGACTTTAAATTTTAAAGTAATTGCATTAATCTATTTATAAAGTTCCAAAGACAAGAGAAGAGAAATGGGATTTGGCTGCTTTGGGAAATTTGTCAGCCTCCTTCATTTATTCCAAACCGGTGTGGTCTATATAAGCTGTTTTATACAACTAAAATATTTTAAAATAATTGTAGATTGGATAATATTTCTGATGGTTTTCAGTGACAGTTTATGCTTGTATTTGTGCTGTATGTTGTTTGGAACTGATTAACAAGGTGCTGTAGGTTAGGTCCTGATCTTTAAAATGTGTTGCTTGTTTTCAAATAGCTTTTTGAGGCAGCAGAAGTATATCTGCAGCTAGGGTTTTCAGGTTTGTGCCAAGTCTTGCTTTCATGAACATTTGTAGAAGTTACTCCGCTGATTCTGCTGGCAGACATTTGAGCCCCTCATATTTAAAGAGAATAAAAGTATAAACAGTTATCGCAGATAATTAACTCCTATGGATCTAGTTCTAAGCACAGAATACCTTTGAGAATGTCACTACCGGGGGGTATATGTGTGTATACACACACTTGCGATACACTTGACTCTGAACTTAAGTTACATGATATCCGTGTGCAGGATGTGTTTCTCTCTTCAGCTAACACCAGAAAACAACAGGGAGAAGGCATTAATTACCAAAAGTTGTTTTAATTTCTGTCACTGACTTGCTTAGTCTTTTTTTATCCTGTGTTTGCAGCTTGGTAGATGGTTACAAACATGTTAGATGTAATGACTAACAGCATGTAAGAGAGTATCTCCCTCTCTACCGTTAAAAAAAAAACAAAAAAAACAGAGCAAAATTGATTGCTAATGCATATATTGAAATTGAGATGAACGCCAGAAGAAAATTATACTTCTTGTGCTTGCAGCTTTTTGTGATCATTCTTCTGAAATAGACTACTTCTTGTCTTGTTGCTCTTAAATCTTCCCCTTAATGTATTGATGGGAATGTTAGAATTAGCCTTTGAAACGATAAGAAAGCTTAATCAGCAGCATTTACTATGTCGATAGGGGTGTATATAAGCCAGCAGTTTCTTTTGGCTGAGTATTTCTGATTTAAGAGTTTATGTGCACCCTCAGGGAATTTTACACGGGAAATTTACTGCCTTCATGTTACTTTTAGGTAAGGAATTAATAATAATAATAATAGTCTTCATTGAATTAATATACTTGTTTCTGTCTGATTTTTTTTCATCAGTACATTAATAAAAATTGTTTTATTCCCACAACAATTTAAAATACCTCACGATTTACATCAAATACTGTTAAATACTCCTAAACATTTATAATCATATATGGTCAGATGTAAAATGTTTGTATGTTAGTTACTGCAGTAAGTAACCTAAAATTCTGCTTTTCTGATGTACATCTAAATGGAATTTGTGGTCAATAAATTTCTAATGCTGTTGATCAGGAAGCACTAGTTGAAGGAGGACTTCACAATCACTTTAAATTCAGAAATATAGTATTTTTTTAAAGATCTCAGAAATGCTGTGCTTACGCATTATTCTGTAGCAGTGATAACTGAATTAATGTTTTATGATTAACTAATTTTAAAACAGCTTGCAAATTCTGTAACTGTAGCAAAACTGATTCTACTCAATTTATTTGCCTGGTCAGTTGAAGAATCAAGATTTCTTTTTCTTAGCATCCCGTTAGTAGATTGTCCTTCTTCTGCTGCTTCAACTGCTGTTGGCATTTAATTGTTTCTATCCAAAATCTCTAAATTAAGAGCTTTACATTTCAGTTGTCCTGCATGTGCTGTCACCTTATAGAAGTAAAGGGGAGAATAATTTCCGATTCAAAAAATATCATTTTCGTTTCCTACCACTGTGGATTTGGGGGGGTTGGTTGTTTTTGGTTTTAAGTTCAGCTTAAGCCTAAAAATGTTCTTGACTACTAATGAAGAGCAGATAAATTATTTTAAATTTGAATTTGAGCCTTGGGATGATGGGCTTTGTGCAGACCTCCAAGGTAAGCAGGACTGGTATGAATAAAAAATAGATGTTGGAAATACCATATTTGAAGGTTTTCTCCAAACCAGGGGCATGATTCTGTAATCCTTTTCTTAGTGGCGGATTGGGCTCACGGCACTGCCCTGGGTTGGTACTGCCTCGATGCGTGTCGTTTGTGTCAGTGCCCTTTAAACGAGGTGCATAGCAGAATTTACACAACTTTACTTTTGGGGGGAGGCAGAGGAGGTTTTCTAACCTCTGATCCCTCATCCAGTTTGGAGTATGACGGTGCCCAGTCAGATGGGCACAGCGGAGAGCAGGATTAGATGAAGGTCTGAACGGCCTTTCGGAGAGAGGGACTATAGGGACATTTTGTTCCCTCTCCAGAGGTCAGCACTAACATGGAAACATCCCTGTAGTTCCCAAGAAAAAAAACTTTGTATTGATAGCAGCATTTGCAAAGCCCATCTTTTTAAAGAAACTTATAGTTTAGTAATCATGTCCGATATAGTTGAAAGTGTGAAATATCTGATCAAAGCTTTTCTTCCAGTTGCAGCATTTTGTTTCCTGTGTGGATTTTTTGCAGTCTCCTATTTCATTTGAGCTTAGCTGCAGCCTGCTGGGTCAGCAGGCCTGAATGTGGCCCTTTACCCAGCCGCCTCTTCTGATGACAGCTGTAAGAAACCAAAATATTTCAAGACCTCCCTCTCAGATACAGTTGAAGTTGGCCAATATTTAACACTGTGCTGGGCAGAGGTAATGTTGTTGCTTTAGCCTCGTTGCCTTTAATTCAGCCTAAAAAGCAGAGAAGTTCTTAGGACTTCCTAGAAATAAGTGAATTAATCTCATAAAACCAGGGTCCTTTTTGACCTTGTAAAGCTGCAGAACAGGCATCTTGCCAAAGTGGCACTAGACCACTAGGCATCTGAGGTACTTCTATAGAGGCAGGCATGATCTTAACTTCTTATTTGAGGGGAAAATACGCGTAATTTTCCAGTGGACAGATGTTGAACAAAACTCCCAAATATGTATTGAGCATCATAAAAGCACCTGCCTGAGTCCTTCGTTCCAGCACAGTGTAATGAAGAATTGTTAAATTATCAAGATTTTAAGCCTCATGCAGGTTTTATTTTCCATTTCTTATTTTTTTTCCCCTGATCTTCTGAGTTTAAGGTTAAACGGGGTTCTTAATGGTTGACTTACATGCAATTAAACACTTGTATACAATTGCACTTCTGAAATACTTTTGATGTAATGTTGGCAGAGGAAAAAACAAAAGCAGTAGATAAATACTGCAGTGGTTATAATACTGAGAATTAATATACTAATATAAAATATATCATTAATATTATGTATTAATACAATACTTAGAATACTTCTATATAAGGGCCCCTTTGCTTCACATATTACTGATTGAGAGGTTGCTTTGTAGAACTGAGCATGTAGAACTGTAGCTGAGGCATTTTTTCATAGAGAAGCTTTGAAAATGAGACCAACATGGTTTAAGAATAAATGTACTTGCGAATGCTTTCAGATTTCTACCAGTACATCTCTTAAAGTTTCTCTTAAGGTGGAGTGGTGGCTACAGGAGATGAAAGGAAGATGAAATTATTAAAAACAGGTAACAGTAGTGCGAAATAACTGCCCTGCAGACAGCAATGTTTAGACTTCTGTGCAAAAATAGAATATATTTCAAGATTGGAACTTGTATTCCAGTTCATAGCTAGTTAAAAACAATAACAACTGTTTTGTAGTGAATGCTGACCTGTTAAGAATTTGTGGGGGAAGTTAATACAGAAGTTCTTCTCTCGCCAGATTCTTTTGAGAATTTCATGTAACAATGTTTGTTCATTGAAAACAACAAATGTCTTTTATTTGAAGAAACTAGTGCATTGGCCCAAATCTTAGACTACATATATCATAAAGCCAGAAAAAATCATTGTGGCTGTCTAATCCACCTCCATAAAATGAGTTACAAAATTTAACCTTAAGTTATTTATATACTTGTTTACGCATTTTACTTCAGATTTGCAAAGCACTAGAAGCCCAGCTAGTTTCTGTACTCACCTGGAGTCTAGTAACGTCTAGTGGGCTAAGCTGATAATGTTAGCAGCTTGCTAGTACGCTTTGGTCACCAGGAGAAAAGTAAGCATACTGCCCAGTTTGATATCCTTGCAAAAAATTAGTGCGAGGAGTAGTGAGGATTGCCTTGTTCAATGCCTAGTCTGGGAAGCTTCAGTGGAAACTCTCCCAAGCCTGAACCATCCTAATTAGTGTCAAGATTCAGAAATTTTAGTACACAGACTGTTTGCTTTTCCTAGTAACTATTTGAAAGTGCTCCCGTCAGGGGGAAAGGATCAAATACAACACATACGTGATAAAGCTGCTTAAGGAAAAGGAAATGTGGGTAGTGTGTTGGCCACTTTCATATGAATCAACAGTGTGATTAAAAAAAAAAAAAGTTCTACTCAAAACTAGCGGTCCAAAAATGGACTTGGAACCAAGTTCTCATGTTACTTTAAGAAATGACTTTGAAAGTGGTTTTCTTTACATGTAATCTTGCTAAGAGAGGATAAGGCAAATTTTAAATTTGTAGCCACTTCTCTGCCCTGGGGGTTGGGAAATTAGAAGTCAGTCAGAGTGTCATACAGAGATGCAGTGCGGCCCAAGGGAAGGGGAG
>NW_028185607.1:0-1696 GCF_003343005.1 Rhea americana
TGTGTTATATTTTTTTCTCATTTGACATGAAATGATTCTTGTTTTCTCCATATTTAAATCTTAGAGCATTTTCAGTTGTCAGTCTAACTAACCAAGCAGCCTTCAGGAATCCCAGAGCCTGGAGACAAGGGAGAAAGTCTGGAGAAAGGAAGACTTTCCTTTGGTTGAGGAGGATAGGGTTAGAGATCTGGGCAAACTTGACATTCACCGATCCATGGGCCCTGATGGGATGCACCCACGGGTRCTGAGGGAGCTGGCAGATGTTGTTGCCAGGCCACCCTCCATCATCTTTGAAAAGTCCTGGAGAACTGGAGAGGTGCGTGAGGACTGGAAGAAAGCCACTCCTGTCTTCAAGAAGGGCAAGAAGGAGGAGCCAGAAAACTACAGGCCGSTCAGCTTCACCTGCATCCCTAGAAAGGTGACAGCTCACTCTGGATGTCATCTCCAAGCATATGGAGAAAAAGGTGATGAAGAATAGTCAGCATGGATTTCCCAAGGGGAAATAACTCTTAACCAGCTGGTAGCCTTCTACAATGAAAGGCTGAGGGGAGAGCAGTGGACGTTGTGCASCTTGACTTCAGCAAGGTTTTGACACTGTCTCCCATAACATCCTCCTAGGCAAGCTCAGGAAGCATGGGTTAGATGAGTGGACAGTGAGGTAGATTGAGAACTGGCTGAAAGGCAGAGCTCAGAGGGTTGTCGTCAGTGGCATGGAGTCTAGTTGGAGGCCCATGGCTAATGGAGTCCCCCAGGGCTCAGTACTGGGTCCCATCCTGTTCAACTTCTTCATCAATGACCTGGATGAGGGGACAGAGTGCCTCCTCAGTAAGTTTGCTGATGATCCCAAGCTGGGAGAAGTGGCTGAGACACCAGAGGGCTGTGCTGCCATTCAGAGAGACCTGGACAGGCTGGAGAGCTGGGCAGAGAAGAACCTCCTGAGGTTCAACAACAGCAAGTGCAGAGTCCTGCACCTAGGGAGAAATAACCCTAGGCACCTGTACAAGCTGGAGGGCTGACCTTCTGGAGAGGAGCTCTGCAGAGAAGGACCTGTGCTTGGTGGTAGATGACAAGTTGACTGTGAGTCAGCAATGTGCCCCTGTGGCCAGGAAGGCCAGTGGTCTCCTGGGGTGCATTGGGAAGACTGTTGCCAGCAGGTGGAGGGAGGTGATCCTACCCCTCTACTCAGCCCTGATGAAGCCTCCTCTGGAGTCCTGTGTCCATTTCTGGGCTCCCCAGGACAAGAGAGACATGGAGCTACTGGAGAGAGTCCAGCGTAGGCTACAAGGATGATCCGAGGTCTGGAGCACCTGCCCTATGAGGAACGGCTGCGAGAGCTGGGCCTCTTCAGCCTGAGGGAGAGAAGACCGAGGGGGGATTTTATCAATGTGTATAAGTATCTGAAGGGAGGTGTCAAGGGGATGGAGCTAAACTCTTTTCAGTTGTCCTGTGTGACAGGACAAGAGGCAATGGGCAGAAACTGAAGCACAGGAAGTTCCGCCTGACCGTGAGGGGGAATTTCTTCCCTGTGAGAGTGAGGGAGCCCTGGACCAGGTTGCCCAGAGTGGTTGTGGAGTCTCCTTCTCTGGAGATCTTCAAGGCGTACCTGGATGCAACCCTGTCTGACATGCTCTAGGTGACCCTGCTTGAGCAGGGAGGTTGGACTAGATGATCTCCAGAGGTCCCTTCCAACCTTACT
>NW_028185608.1:0-1699 GCF_003343005.1 Rhea americana
AAAAAGCGAGCAAATCAGTTTTGTACAGTATGATAGGATCTGTTAACAGAACTTGATTTGTTTCTGTTTAAACCCTGATAAGGATGCAGAAGCTTGTGTGTTTCATAGCTCCAAATCTTTGTCTCTGAAGCACTGTTTTCCAAGGATCAGATGGAAAGCTACCTGTGTATTTTAACAGGCATGCAATCAGCAGTGAATACTTTGCAGTTTGTTACAGAAGAAATGTTTGTCTTTACTCCAGAAGTTGAATTTGTAGTGAACTATAGTGTAACAGAAAAAATTCTTTTTTTAGAGATCGTCTGGAGCAACTTGAGCGAGAACGAGAGAGAAAAATCAGAGAGCAACAAAAAGAACAAAGAGAGCAAAAAGAACGAGAAAGACGAGCTGAAGAAAGGCGTAAGGAAAGGGAAGCCAGAAGAGAAGGTAACTATTCCAGTATGTATGTTTGGGCTTACTATTTGATGACATAATGTTGGAATGGAGGTATAGAAGGCAAGAAAGCATATTTTACTTAGGTCAGTGTCAGAATTAATTAAAAAAAAAAGGGCAGGGGGGAGTTATGTGGAAAAAAGCCTGTGAAATCCTACATGGGACAGTAAAATGTCAGGCTTTCTAGCTATATCGTCTTTTGAATACAATGGCAGATGGAGCTATTAGTGCTGTTAGTGAATTTTCAGTAATTCTCTCTCTGCCTCTCTTCACTAGTTTGATTTCCTACAGAAAAAGAGTTATGTGGTTCAGGTTGCACGTCTGTGTGTCTGTCATGATCACAGTCCCTTCTGAACTCTTTGGCTGAGTCCAGTCCAATTTGATAGAGGCTAAATCCTCAAAATTAAGCTTTTTAGTGGTTGGGGAAAATACGTGGTCTCTCGCCCTCTCCCTTGCCGTTTAAGTGTTCCCAACTGTGTAAAAGGCTGTGGTAGGAATCAAGTCTGATAACCCAGCAGCAGAAGCAGCTTTGGCTGGAGCTAATGTTGTAGACAGCAGAGTCAGTCAACTGCAGGACACAAGTATAGAAACCCAGGAACCATTAGTTCTTGTGTTCATAGGACTGCTTGTTTAGCACAGTATAAATTCATTTAAATCAACTTTTACATTTAAATTCTCACTTCACACTACATTTCAGATCTCTTGCAGACTAAGTTCAGATCATTTTTAGTTAAATGATCTCTGTTTTTCCTAGATTTCAGAGCTAAGAATAGCCTACCTCTGTGATCAAGTGACAAAGATTGCTAAAGAGTAGCAGACTAAGCTGTAATTATTGCTATTCCTTCCAGTTCTAATCATGCCAAACAGCTTCTTTTTATGCCTGGTATTTATACTAGTATTGCTTAATATACCTAACCTTTGATCTTAGTTATTTTTATTGCTCTTTATAGTTCTGTCAGCTCCTTCTAACCCTTAGCTGTTTTTATGCATTTCCCAGGTCTGTCCGCTTTTCTCTATTATATTAATGTCTTAGGTTCAGAGTAGTCACTGTGTAGTACAGAGGATGTCTTGCACCTGTTTCCTAAGTATGACAGCACCTTTCTGTAAGYAGTTACTGCCGACTGCAATGCRCAAGCTCTATGCAGTAACTTACAGAATCCTTTATTCTCTTATATGTAGTTAGGTTCCACTTGCTCTACCATCCAGCTCGTTCCCCCTTTTTTTCTAAGAAAAAGGAATAATACACAAAGCAGGTGGCTCTGTCAGACAA
>NW_028185609.1:0-1656 GCF_003343005.1 Rhea americana
CTGCTGCACGTTGGCACAAGGATATCCCTGGCACAGCAACAGGGCTTTTTTTGAGTGAAATTCCCTGAGTGTCTTCTTGGTTCCAGCGTAGGAAGAAGAGCCTAACCTTCAGGCACAGTGGTATGGAGATCTGCTTTTATTACAGAGCTGATACTTGGGAGGCCAGCTCTGACACARTGATAGGCAGATTTACAGGAGGCCTCTGGGTCGTGCAGACAGCCTTTGTGCTTCTGGAGAAGCGTGATGAATTCAGACATTTGTGCACAAACATGATGATCACAGACAGAACTCCCAAAGCACAAGAGCTGCTTGAGTAAAAACTGAAAATCATTTGTGAGGAGAGACGGGCAGCTCATTGCTGCTAAACGAGTACCAGCTGAATCAGTTTCCTCACTGCCTCCTGGAGCTCCTTGTTCCTCATGCTGTAGATGAGGGGGTTCATGGTTTGAGTCACCAAAGTGTACTGAACAGTCAAGATGGAGGAGAGAGAAACAGCACTTAATAGCAGGTTGGACTCGGTACCAAATATACCTTGGGGCTTATTAAAATGCAAAAAGCCCTGATGAACCACATCTCTCCTGATAATTTTCTCCAAGTCTTGCATGGCTAAATGAGTAAGTTTGAGGAGTGTAGCTGAAAGATGGAGATTTCAATAATATACAAGGTCTTTATGCTTTTAAAGCAGTGGTGGTGGGGTTATGATTACCATTCTTCAGCTTTCCAGTTCTCTACTTGATATTGGTCCAGAGTGTCTCCTAATGAAGTCCGGGCATGTAAGAAAAACAGTATTCCGGAGGTCAGGCCCTGTATGGGCAATCTTCCTCCCCATCTCCCCAAACCTGCCATTGCGCTCATCACTCACCTGGGACTTCCATCACTCTTCTGAAAAGCTAACCTTCTTCCACGGAAAGCTGCAACTGAATATTACAACTCATATGCCCCAATTCCCACCTGCTTTCCTTAGACAACTAGCTACAAATAGAAACAGAAACTTTTTCATCATAATTGTAAACAAAACTATAGCATGATACACTTTCTTAAAAATAAATAATCATGCTCTTCAACAGTACGCTAAGTCCAAGCTGCCTCCGATGAGGTCCACTTTCCAGAAGGGATAGCCTTACTAAAAACTTTTTGCATAGATGGGAATGGTAGATAGAGACACAGTAAGAGACTTGACTAAAGGGACAAAGTAGCGAAAGATGGAGTAAGTTTGAAACTCTCCAAAGTGCAAATCAGTAGCTTGCTACATGAATGAACCAAGAGAAAGGGGAGAAGGAAAACTGGGAAAAAAAAAAATGGAAAGTTACTAGGTCCCAGCCAGCATGCTGTAAAGGTGGTGTTAAAAGCATCTATTTAATCAGGGCACGTGGAAATAGAGGAGAGACCAATGCAGCTCCTGAGGGTCCCTGGCCATGCTGGGGGCCATGTCTCCCTTGGGGGTCCCTGGCAGGACTGTGCTTCTATGCTGAGGCAAGGAGGAGCAGGAAGGCTGGTATTAGGGACATTCCCAAACTCCAGCAGCTGCAGAGCTAGGAGCTGGTCAYCTCACAAATTTCTAAATGATCCAAAATGCCAAACTGCTCTCTAGGATGTGAGGAGAACTCTCAGCTCCCTCCCTGGCTGTGCCATCTCCATGGCAGTGACCTACTGAGC
>NW_028185610.1:0-1636 GCF_003343005.1 Rhea americana
CCGCGGCGGCGGCGGCGACGTTCTCCGACGGATCCGCCCGGGGTCCTGGGGTCCGGCCGGGGTGCGGAGGGGGGAGAAAACCAGGCTCAGCGCTTTTCTCCCCCCCCGGCAGCAGCGGGGAGCGAGCGGCAGCGAGGGCCGAGCGCGCGGCGAGCTGCCGGGACACGTCCCGGAGTCGGGAGCGTGCCGGGGGCGGCGGGGGGCGGGCGAGGGGCCGCTTACCTGCTCGGCGGGCGGCGGGGTGTGCGCGGGCTGCGCCGCGCCACGGTTTTATACGGCGGGAGGCGTGAGTGGGAGCTCCCTGCGCGCCGCCGGCTGCGGCGTGGGGCAAGGCGTCGCGTTTCGGAGCCTGGCGCCGGGCCAGCGTGCGGCCGAGGAACGCCTCCTTCCCGGCCCCATCGCCTGCTCCCCATGGAGCGGCGGTGGCACGGCACGGCACAGTACGGCATGGCACGGCACGGTGCGGTACAGTGCGGCACGGCATGGCACGGCATGGCACGGCATGGTACGGCACAGTACGGCACGGCACGGTGCGGTACAGTGCGGCACGGCATGGCACGGCATGGTACGGCACGGCACGGCACAGCATGGTGCAGCACGGCATGGCGACACATGGGAACGGCCCTGATGCCCCCAGCCTGGGCTGCGATTTTGGAGTTTCCCATCCAGGGCTGCGCTACTGCAGGACGGGGATGGGGATTCCCATGGGGAGCCGGACCGGCGCCCAGCCCACTTGGGAATGGGAGCGCGAATGGCACGGCACGGCACGGCACGGCAYGGCCACACGTGGGAACAGCCCCAACGCCCTGGCCCGGGCTGTCRTTCTGGTGTTTCCCATCCAGRGCTGCGCTGCTGCAGGGCAGTGATAGGGGATTCCCGCAGGGAACCAGATCAGCACCCGACCAGCTTGGGATGGGAGTGGGAATGGCACGGCATGGCATGGTACGGCCTCGCGTGGGAACGGCCCCGATGCCCCTGGCCCAAGCTGCAATTTTGGCCTTTCCTGTCTAGGGTTGCGCTGCTGCAGGACGGGTATGGGGGATTCCCACGGGGAGTCGGACCGGCGTCCGGCCAGCTTGGGAACGGGAGCGGGCACGGCGCGGCACGGCGCAAGCCCCCGGCCCATTAGCCCCCGCTAATAACCCACGCGATGGCCCGGCTCAGAGAAAGCTCGTTTACTGGCGCCGCCGTCACTCGGGCGTCCCCGCGCCGCCCCGGCGGACGCTCCTGGCCGCCTCGCCGAGGAGCCGCCAGTACTCGCCGAAGCTCAGCTCCCCGTCGCGGCTCGTGTCCAGCCCGCTCGTCCCGGCGTCCTGCGGGGAGGGCCGGGCCGGGGCTCAGCGCCRCGGCCGGACGCAAAGCGCTTTTGCTTCCTCCCCGCGCCGGCGTGCAAACCCCGGGAGCGCGGAGCGGCCTCGGGGCGCGGGAAGCGCGAGCCCCCCCGGGGCCCCGCGCGTCACCTGCGAGAGCTCGGGCGGCTCGAGCCGCAGCAGCCGCCGGAGCCGGGCGGCCGTCAGCGCGCCGCCCCRGCCCTCCCTCGCCGCGTGCCTGCAGAAGACGGCGACGAGCGTCTCGATGGCCGTCTCCAGCTCCGTCCGCTGGACGCAAAGCGCTTTTGCTTCCTCCCCGCGCCGGC
>NW_028185611.1:0-1645 GCF_003343005.1 Rhea americana
GGGGCCCAGGCGTCCGGGGACCCCCCAGGCCGGGGAGGGACCCAGGCGTCCGGGGGGGACAGTCCAGCTCGGGGGGATCCCCCCACCCCCGTCCCCTTCCCGCGCTCCGGATCCCGGTTCTAGGTCGGATCCAGCTCCGGGTTCCGGGCTGGTTCCCGGTCCCCTTTCCAGGCTGCCTCGAAATCCCGGGTCCAGGATCCCGGTTGCGGATCCGGCTCCGCGCCGGAGCCGAGTCCCATTCCYGGAGCCGGGTTCCGGGTTCCAGCTGGTGCCAGTCCGGTTCCCCAACCCCTCTCCAGGCCGCTCCGGAATCCCGGCTCCGGATTTCCGGCCTGGATCGCGGCGCTGCTCCGCTTCCGGGTCAGTTCCAGGCCGCTGCCCCGTCCCGGTSCCGGAGCCCAGTTCCGGGCTGGTGCCGAGCTGGTTCCCCGACCTCGGTTCCGGATGCCGGACCCAYGGTGCCGGGTGCTGGTTCTGCCGGTTCCCAAGCCCCGTTCCGGCCTGGCTCCGGGTCCCGGTTGTCTCGGCTCCGATACTGGATTGGATGCCGGTTCCAGGCAGGTTCTGGATGCCGGGTCCAGCTGCCRGTTGCAGGTGCCAGTCCTGGATGCCGGTTCCGGATGCCGGTTCTGGATGCTGGTTCCGGGCGCCAGTTGCAGGTGCCGGTTCCAGCTGCTGGTTCCAGTCACCGGTTCCGGGCTCTGGTTCCAGGCTCTGGTTCTGGGCGCCGGCTCTGGGTGCCAGTTGCAGGTGCCGGTTCAAGCTGCCGGTTCCGGGCTCTGCTTCCAGGCGCTGGTTCTGGACACTGGCTGCAGGTGCCAGTTCTGGGCTCTGGTTCTGGGCTCTGGTTCCCGCCACCGGTTCTGGATGCTGGTTGCAGGTGCCCGTTCAAGCTGCTGGTTCTGGGCGCCTGCTGCAGACGCTGGTTGCAGAGGCCGGTTCTGGGCTCTGGTTCCAGGCGCCGGTTGCAGGTGCCGGTTGCAGGTGCCAGTTCTGGGCGCTGGCTCCGGGCTCTGGCTCCGGGTGCCGGTTGCAGACACCGGTTCCGGGTGCCGGTTCCAGGCTCTGGCTCCGGGCTCTGGCTTCAGGCTCTGGTTCTAGGCGCTGCCTCCAGTGCCGGTCGCAGGTGCCAGTTGCAGATGTCGGTTCCGGGCGCCGGTTCCAGGCTCTGGCGCCGGTCGCAGGTGCCGGCTCCAGGCTCTGGCTCCGGGCTCTGGCTCCGGCGCTGGTCGCAGGTGCCGGCTCCGGGCTCTGACCCCAGGCGCTGGCTCCAGGCTCCGGCGCCAGTTGCAGGTGCTGGTCGCAGGTGCGGGCTCCGGGCTCTGGCGCCGGCTCCGGTGCTGGTCGCAGGTGCCGGCTCTGGGCTCTGGCCCCGGGCTCTGGCTCCGGGCTCTGGCACCAGTTGCAGGTGCTGGTCGCAGGTGCCGGCTCCGGGCTCTGGCTCCGGGCTCTGGCTCCGGGCTCTGGCTCCGGCGCCGGTCGCAGGTGCTGGTTGCAGGTGCCAGTTCTGGGCTCCAGCCCCGGGCGCCAGTCGCAGGTGCCGGCTCCGGGCGCTGGCTCCAGGCTCTGGCGCCGGTCGCAGGTGCCGGTTGCAGGTGCCAGTTCTGGGCTCCGGCCCCGGGCACCAGTCGCAGGCGCCGGCTCC
>NW_028185612.1:0-1694 GCF_003343005.1 Rhea americana
TGAGGAAGGAATCATGGAACTACCTTGAAGGAGAGGAAGACATTTTTGCTGAAGATGTGTCAGGCGTGCACAGAGCTTGGTGGACCAAGCATCCTCTGAAATATCACACTGCATCATCTCCAGTTTTGATTCAGTCAGGCTTATTGGTAATGCTGCTCCGCCTCATTTTCAGGAATCAAACTTCAAGTACTAAATTTTTCCGCTGAATATTTGGTACTGCAGTTGCAATCTTCTATATCTGTATAGATCACAAATGCTGTTTTAGAAATGGTGAATTGGCTCATCTTAGATTGCTCAGCAGTGTAGACTCAATCAAAACTGGCAGCTACAGCAACAAAAATCCAGTAGCTGCTAATCTTTCTCTGATTCACTGTAATTACATGCATCCTTCAAGGTGTGGCCAGACATAAATCATTACTATGCTAGCTTAACTTAAAGCACCTTTCTTACATGAGCTCATTTTCTAGTTAAACTGTGAATAAAAGGACTTACAAATCTGAATTTTTTCCATGTTCATGTTATGTGATTAGGGATTTATAGGACCTTTGCAATTCATTTTATACCTGAGGAGAGTCTGTATGTACCTGATGATAAACAATTTTTCTTACCTTTCTATGAGGCAGTACAGTGATGCAATTTATCAAGCTTAAAAGTCACAGTTAATTTTAGTGTTGCTTGCTTGCTGTGCTGTAGAKTCTTATGTTACATAACAGAGCTAGTTAAGGTGCTGAAAGCAAATTCTTTTCTGCTCTTATTTAAAACATCATTCCATCAAAATATGTTGGTAAAAATGAAAACTTCTCAGGGTAAGAAAAATATTTCTGTTCTAAAAGGACTTAAAACAGAATTCTATTTTTTATTTTACTTGTTATCTGTTAAGGTTTTCTCCTTAAAATATTCTTTCCCACCTTTAAATGGATTTTGCTTTGTCTGTCAGCTGTTTCACATACCCTTGTTCATCTTTAAGGTCCCAATTTGTAAGGCTTCCTAGTATAAATGATGAAGAATGTTAAAGATTGAGTGAATATTGTTTTCCCAGGCTTCTATAAGAGACACGTGTCATGCAAAACTTAGTAACATACCGGCTCCAAAGTTTGAGGCCATGTAACAAAACTGAATGGAATGAGTAGAATAAAATAAACATGTGACAAATCTGAAGGATGTAGTGTTCTGTGTATAAATAGGAGAATGAGGACTGGTGGGGAAAGGGTGGGGACAGTATCACGTCTGTCTTTGGTGTAATATAYTGGTGCAATTTACAGGCACCTATATTTCCAAAAATTCTCACACCTTTTCAGTATAAACTGTAATGATAAATAGATATATTGTAACCAACTCCTGTATGTGATTTTTTAATTGATATGTATAATATTCAGACAATCATTTGACATATATATGCTACTATAGTATGAATTGTACATGTGTGCTTTGATATTTTGGGGATATAATTACTATATTTGAATGGTCAGATACTCAAAGAGCTGTATTCGTTTGCACAATTTGGAAGGCTTAGCAACAGCTGTTTGTTCATAAAAGTACCTGACATCAGCAGGCATTCCCACTACTCAATTTCATGCACCTTATTTATCCAGATGAATTACCTTGTTTTCCCCACTTCTCAGTAGCTAGAGACACTGTAGTAGAGGGTGATTCTGGATCCTCAAGTTGTTCATTTTCTCTTCCTTTGTTTAAAA
>NW_028185613.1:0-1635 GCF_003343005.1 Rhea americana
GTGCCGCTGCCCCCGGCACGGCACGCGTGCGCCGGGGCGCCCACGCCTGCCCTGCTCTGCTCTCCAGGCGTGGTGGTGCAGGGAGCCGGCTCCAGCGACGCCTACGTCACCGCCTTCCTCCTGCAGTTCAGCGCCGACGGCGTCCGCTGGCACGACTACCGCGAGGTCTCTGCCGACGGCCGGCTGGAGCCCAAGGTGCTGCCTGTGCCAGCGGGTGGCCACGCGTGTGTGCGTGGGCACGCGTGTGTGCATGCGTGAATGAGTGTGCATGTGGGTGTGCATGCATGGGGTGAATGTATGTGCATGACTGCATGCACGTGTGTGTGCATGCACATGCCTGTGTGCGTGCAGGCACATGTGCGTGTGCGTGGCTGCCTGCCAGCCTGTGTGCTGCAGGGACACGGCGCCCGGCCCCGGCCACTCAGCTGCCTCCCGGCACCTCTGAGTCTCCACTGGCTGCATCCGAGCCCCAGGAACGGCTCCSCAGCCCGCGCGGAGGCAGAGTGCCCGGCCCCTGCTCCCCCGCTCCTCCAGCCCCGGCCATTCCCTTTCCTGAGGGTTCCAGTTAACCCGGAGGGGTCGGTGCTGGGATCCCTCCCAGCTGGCTGGATCGGTGCCCCAAGCCTTTCCTCCGCTGCGGCACGGAGGGAGACGGGGCATCGCCGAGTGCACGACGGTGGCCTCCTCTCCCCTGCCTTGCAGACAGCGACACGCACGTCAGGGGCACGTTGTGCCTGAGTGCTGGTGCGTGCACAGGGGTGTGTGCTGGTGTGTGCACGGGGGGGTTGTGCATGCACAGGTGTGGGTTTGCATACACAGGGGTGTGCTGGTGTGCGCACGGGGTTTGTGCGTGCACAGGTGTGGGTTTGCATACACAGGGCTGTGCTGGTGTGTGCACGGAGTGTTTGCGCGTGCACAGGTGTGGGTTTGCATGCACAGGGGTGTGCTGGTGTGCGCACAAGGTGTTTGCGCGTGCACAGGTGTGGGTTTGCACGCACAGGGGTGTGCTGGTGTGCGCACGAGGTGTTTGCGCGTGCACAGGTGTGGGTTTGCATACACGGGTGTGCTGGTGTGCGCACGGGGTGTTCGTGCATGCACAGGTGTGGGTTTGCATACACAGGGGTGTGCTGGTGTGCGTGCACAGGTGTGGGTTTGCATACACAGGGCTGTGCTGGTGTGCACACGGGGTGTTTGCGCGTGCACAGGTGTGGGTTTGCACGCACGGGGGTGTGCTGGTGTGTGCACGGAGTGTTTGTGCGTGCACAGGTGCGGGTTTGCATGCACAGGGGTGTGTTGGTGTGCGCACGGGGTGTTTGTGCGTGCACAGGTGTGGGTTTGCATGCACAGGGGTGTGCTGGTGTGCGCACGGGGCTGCCCACGTGTGCGTGTGTGCAGCCCGCAGCCGCCCGCGTGTCCCCCGCGGTGCACCGCCTCGCCCCCCGAGCCCCCCGTGCTCTCCCCGCAGCTCTTCCAGGGCAACTCTGACGACACGACGCCGGCGGTGCGGACCTTCGGGCGCGTGCTTCAGGCCCAGCACGTCCGCATCCTGCCCCGAGACTTTCACAACGGCATCTTCCTCCGAGCCGAGCTGCTGGGCTGCCCCGCGGGTGAGCCCAGCCTCCCCCTCGCCCCAGG
>NW_028185614.1:0-1684 GCF_003343005.1 Rhea americana
TATTTGGGTGCTCTCTTCTGATATATTGCATCTTCTATTTGGGGGCTGTGAAATCTGCTGTTTCGTGAAATACTTTGATATGCCATTTGCTGTCTTGCAACTAGGAGAGAAAGAAATTTTCTTCAAGCACATCTTTTAAAAGATGTTCAGTTCTGCTCTTGTCTCAGCCTCTTCTGAAGCTTAAAAATTCTATTTCTTTCACTTACTGTTTTTGTCCTACTTCTGTCTGGTAAACAGCGGGGTTTTGGGGGGACTTTTTGTATTTCTACTGTGTGGTTCATTTTCTCTGATTAATGCAGATTAGTATAGGCTGTAAAGATGCGGCATTCCAGCTCCAGAGAAATACTTCCTGAGCAGAATCAGTTAGTTGCATTTGAAATGGAACAAATCCATCATGTCTAAGCTTTCAGACAGCTGCAGAGTGATTTCATTTGTGCTACTCTCTGCGTTTTTTAGGAAACTAGTCATGATTGATATTACATGCAATGTTTTTGGAACTAATTTGATTTCTAGAATTCCTGGCTTATACTGACTGATTCACTGTTCTGTTTTGCTCGATACTGTCCTTTATGTGCATTTTCTTCTGACTTTGCATTGTAATCTGTAGTTTTAAAAAATCCTTTCTACAGTATAATGTGGTCATTTTGAGTAAGGGACTAGAGATTAGCTGCTATGATGCATAATTTTGGTTATGTGTCATAGAATCAGCTTTTTTTGCAAGTGTCCTGTGTAAGTGCTGCACACAGCTGTTTTTGAAAAGTGTTCAGTTCAAGTACATGGGCTGAGCAACTGGTCTTTTCTGTTGACTTAAGTGGGTTCAGAGCCTTGCATACAGTTAGGTGACTGCAATTTTCCTCCTCAGTTCTGTAATGTCCAGCTCCTTTTCCATTAGTTCCAAAATCATTTGATCTGATATTAAGGGTTGGAGGATGATTAGCCTAATAATTGTGTGATGGGTACCATGTAAAAACAATGTACAGAAGATAGCAAGTAAACTTGTTTTTGCCAGCCTTAGAGTTAGATGCAGACATTCCACAAACAACTGTTGTAGTTTCAGGTGTTTTCCTTTCCCACAGCTGTTATCCATCCTGTACTTTACATTATTTGAACTACTACTAGAAGGGTCAGTGGTATAGAGGCATGTAATCACATCCTGGGCATCAGTGTGCAAACCACCTCCCTCAGTGGTTTAAGTCAAGTGCTCTGCTTTTGTGTTGAGGAAGCTGAAACACTCACAAGTTTTGCTCCTGACTTTTCTGTAACTTGTGGCTGAGGAGCAGCAACAAAATGTGGGAACATCCTTGCTAAGTGACCTGCTGTCTCTGAATGAAGCATACCTAGGTCCCCAAGAAGTCCTTGTTACATTCACATCTGCAAGGGACACTTGCTGGGGAAACGCTTTATCTATCTATAGATAGATAGATATAGCTAGAGCTTGTGCCCTTATGCTTTCATTTTCCGTTTTGCTCACTTTCGATATTTGCTGTTCTGGAAGCCATCTCCATGCTGTGATTTGGTCTCAAGACCTGTACTGTTGTTATAAACAAGTTAAAGTGTATGTTCCTCTTTTTCAAGGGATTATAAATGAGAAGTGTGAAGCTCTTTTTGCAATAGTTAGGGATGTATGACATTTTGAAAAATTAAATCTTACCATTACCTTTTTTTGTCTTCTTCCTATGTCCCT
>NW_028185615.1:0-1573 GCF_003343005.1 Rhea americana
GGGAGATGCAAGCCTGTGCCAGGGGCACTGGGTGTTGCAGGGAGGCATGCGAGGGAGGGCTGGCAAGATGAGGCAGCCATGTGGAGCTGCACGCAGCTGGGAAGGCAGGTGACAGTGAGCGTGATGCCCCTCTGGGGAGTGTTTGGCACTACCTCTTCAAAGGGCCCCGGGGACAGCTGCAGTGCCCCTTTTGCATGCCTCCCAGGACTATGCACACAGGCCCTTTGACCATCCCCTCTCCATGCTCTCACTTGCACCCTCCCCTCTGAGCCCCAGCACAGCCCTCTGCGCAGATGTCCAGCCTCCTTCACACCTGGAGCTCCGACCTTCCACTCCACTGAAAGCAGCTTTGGCACAGTAGCCCAGACACCTCCTGGACACACCACTCCTAYGCAGCCAGGRCCCACCCCAACGGTTTGCCTCTGCACATGTGCCCACCAGTGCTGGGCGAAATCCAACATTGCCTCCTCTTCCAGCCCTCCTCACCCCATCCTCTGCAACCCCAGTCACAGCACCATGCRGCTGCTATCACCACACCACCACACAGGCTYCCTGGGCTCAGYCCCACCATGCTTCCAGTGCTGGCCAGGCAGAGAAGACACCAGGCATGTAGTGGCAGCTGCCAAGCACAAGGCTCCAAGTCATGCTCAGTGGGAGCATAGAGGCATGTAGGGGGTCTGAGAGATGGCTGAGGAGGGGCAGTCCAATTCCACTGCAAGACACACCAGAGTCACACCACATTCCTGCATAATGGTTTGCACATGCGTGTTGGGGTGGACAGCAGAGAGGTCTGGAAGGCTTTGGTGGTTCTCCACAGCAGACCTGGGCTTTGCTGGAAAATGGGCTGCAGATGGGAGGGAGCCTGCTCAGGACAGGCAGAGCAAWGCCTCCACTTGCCACCACTTACACCAAGGCTGTGGAGGAAAGAGGTGCTAGAACCAGTGCTCGCTGGCTGTGTTACTTTCCTTGCAACAGCCTTCCTTTCTGTGCCAGGCCCTGGGCACGGATGGGCTCTCAGGATACACACAGCCTAGCTCCTGGCATGGGAGAGCTCTGCTGGCAGCAACCACGCARTCCCCACAGCCACCTGGACAGGCATAGGTGACCTGGGCAGAGGTCCTCTGCACAGCTACRTAAAACTGCACAGCTCTTGGTTTCTCCTGTAGTGCTGAGAAGAAAGTGGTGCGCCAGGAACACACCGAAAAGCACAACACCTTCCTGGCGTCACAGTCGATCTGGGGGCAGTATGGTCAAGTTGAACACCTGCTGACCTGCACCACAGCCCTGAAGCATGAAACCTGAGGGCACTGACAGAAAGCCCCAGGTCGGCAGCAGCAGGCCCGAGCAGAGGTGYGTTGGTGCGGGAGCTCCCTCTGCTGCTGCCAGTGGTGCCTCCTCTGRAGCAGGAGAGCCCTTAGCAGTGCAGGGCCTTTGCAACTGCTACTGTGCCCTTGGAAATGGAAAATACAGAGTGCTGGTGCTTGCCCCCAGCTGCAGCAACCAAGATGGCCCCTACAGTGCGTTCCTCTGGAGGAATATGGAAAGATCCCACGTTCTGGCTGATCCTGACGCA
>NW_028185616.1:0-1628 GCF_003343005.1 Rhea americana
GCCCGCGGGCTCCTGCGCGAGGGGTTGCTTCCCGTATCGATCTATGCAAATAAGTAGAGATTCTGGTCGAGCGAATTGTCGTAAAAATACACTCCGCATCGAAGGAAGTTCGCCTTAGCGATCGTTAAAGGGATGTTGGAAACACAAACTCCATCCTCCTCATCTGGATAGCACCAGCAAGACGAGGGTTTACTTCTCGTGGGGGTTGTTGTTGAGAAAGGGAAGGAGGAAAGGGCATTTTCTAGCAGACCAGACCTTTGAAACTGACTCTGCAGTTGGAGGAGAGCAACGTCCTCCGGCTGCTGCACGCCGCGARGAGCAGCTACGGCGTGGAAGGAAGGAAGGTCCTCGTTAGGTTCCCCTTTTAGCGCTACTTTACGCTTCAAAAACGAGGAGGTTAGCTGAAAACCGGCAGCGAGCACGGCTGTAGCCCAGCTGGGTCCCCAGTGATCAGGCAGCAGCTCCCAGTTCCCACAGTCGCTCCAGCCGAAAGCGCAGGAACATTAGCGTACTCRAAAGGGAAAAGATTTGGCCCTTCCCTTATTTTTGTCCGTGAAACGGATCAGTGACCCCGACTCCAGCTCGGATCGACTGTCTCGCGTTCTCCAGGGACAAATTAATGGAGACCTATCACTTAATTAACAAACCCTCACTCACGGCATATTAAACTCGGGCTCACAAGTCGGCAGGTTTGGGGAGGTGGCAGGAGAAGAACAGGCACAAAACAGGACGGAAACACATTCCGCTCCTTTGGATCCCCGAGCAGACAATACCGAAGCTGTTCCTTAGGAATAGACCGAACCAGCAAATTCTGAGGTATTTCTGAGGTTCCGGAGCAGCGTAGGGACACGACACAGGCTCCTTCTCACACGCAGAAGCATCCATACGAAATTCAAACTCCACGGGCTAATGATAATTGCAATCAGTTAAAATCTAACGATTTTAGCCAATTGCATTTCTTCTGCTCTTCAGCCACCAGTTACACGCCGGGCTCGTATCATTTGTGGGAAAATAACACTCTTCCAGAACAGCTAATCTAAAACAAACGGGATAGGGAGCTAAAATGGGCTCCAAGCACCGGCTGGCCTCTCGCATCGGCACCCCCAGCCCCCCCGCCGAGAGCCGCTCTTGCTCCCGCCGAGCAGCCGCTCCCGCTCCGCGCGGCGAGGGCTGCCCTCTCCCAGCCGCGCGGTCCCGAGAAGTCGGTGCGCGCAGCGCGGAGCGGCGCGCAGCGCGGGGACCCAGCGCCCCCCCCCCCTCAGCGACCGCCAGTTAAGCCTCTCCGCCCGGATCTGCCTCCGACGCCGGCCTTAATTCGCGTTCAAACAAACCGAGCGGTAGAGAGAGGACAAAGAGGTAACTGCGGGCCGGCGGCCCCGCGCAACCAGCGCCGGCGCGGAGTGCCCGCGCAGCCGCGGACTGTGCCAGTGCGCGTGCACACGCGCGCCCGCGCGCGAAGAGTGAATGCCACGCTGGAGAGCTTTTTTTCCACCTGCCACCGGCCCCAGCACCGCGCACATCGCGCGGGGGCGGGCGGGGGTTTCTCGGCGCGCCTGCAGGGCGAGGGAGCGCCGCGGGCTCCGCGCAGCGCAGCGCAGCGCAGCGCAACGCGCGGCTGGCCGGGGCGG
>NW_028185617.1:0-90353 GCF_003343005.1 Rhea americana
TATCTGAATACAAGTTAATTCTGCAAAAGAAAACCACAGATGTCTCCAGCACAGCAAGCTAGAGAAGAATGAACTTGCCTGAAGTGGTGGGTTGATGCCTGAGACTGCTTTACAGCTGGTTGAATTCCCCAGAGCCAACTATTTAAATCTCTGCTGGTTCCCAAAGGGGCACGAAAGGCTTCCTCCACCAGCTCTGTCCCCTTCTGTGCCTCCTCCACAAAACTTCTGGCTGAGAAAGAGGTTCTTCCTTCTTCTCACCTTTTTTCTCATCCCTACATGTTCCTGCTGCCCAGCTCTTCTCCTGTGCTCTTCAGCTGGATTTTGCCCAAGTGGTCATTAATCTGGTAACATACARTAACAAGACAATTGAATGTGCCATATAAATCAAATATAAATGGGAAGGTAATAGTCAGCAGATATTTGTGCACAGCAGCCAGGTGGGAAGAGACTGGCATGCTACCTGCAGGGCCAGCATATGACTCTTCAGTGGTTTCTGTAGTGTGATTTGCTTCTGCTTGAATGATTCTTTTCTACAGCCTGATCCATGAAAGRGGCTTGTTTGACTGCAGCTGGCCTCTCATTTCAAATCTGCTAAGTGCAGCTAGTGCTTACCAGCCACGCTAAAGATAGGTGGAGATGGCCAACGAGATCCCCAGTTGCCGTCTGCTAACTGAGGTGTCATTACCACCTCACGTTGTTCCTGTCCTGCATCCCGCTGCAAGGGACATGCTGTAGCTCTGTCAAGCTCTTGGATGGGAAGAACTGGAGTAGTCTTGGATTCATGGACTTAAAACTCTCTGGTGGGGTAGCATCAGTTAGAGTGGCTGCCTCATGATTTTAACTTCTGCTGGGATCAAAGGAGTTTCTTATAATCAARAAACCTCTAGTAGTTTACTCCTTTTTAACGTGCTTTTTCTCTCCTTATAAACAAGTAAAAATTTTGCTGCAACCAATTAGGTTTTGTGCTTGCGTAGTTACACTGATGGCTGTAGACAGTTCCGAAGTTGGCCAGTRTCCTATTATCTCTTAGTCTGATCCTTAACACAGACTGATTTTTCAGTTTGGACTAGGACAAGCTGTTTGTCATGGTATCAATTTAACATAGTATCATATAWTTCCCTTCCTTAACAAAATGATGAAAGATGTATGAGAACAGGTGAGCGTTTTCTAGCTGAGCAGCTATACTGGAGACTATCCATTTTGTGCAGCTCTGCCAGCTCAGAGCTCTGGAAACKGGGGAAGCCTGGGAGCCGCTGTGCTCACTTGGCAGCGTAAGGCAGAGTATTCCTTCGGTCAAGTGCACACAAAACCTTTGCTCTGGACAGCCCCAGAGAGTGGAATTTCTCCACCATCCTGACTGCCAGCTGCCTCCCAACCAATGCGGCCCCATGCTGAAGTTAAAGCAGCTGGAGGGTGACCGTATATACCCAACTACCCTGTGCTCATCCCTCGCCTGCGTCCAGCCCAGCTCCCCTGCGCAGGAAGGTGTCATGCTGCTTTCTGAGAGCCAGCGGCAGCCCAGCAGCTTCGGTCTGCCTCAGGGGAGCAAACCTCATTTTTTCCTTTCAATCCATGGGTATGTTCACATTTTGCACTTTGGGACATGGAACTGAAATGTTKTGAACCTGCCCCCCTTCCCCTTCAAAGAAAGACACCTGCCCTCCTCCCTGGCTGTTTGGGGTGCCTGAATACCAACTTATGACCCTTTCAACTGTGCCTAAACTAGCTACTCAAAGTTGTCCGAAGTGGTGAATGTTCTACGCCAGCACGCTGAGTCCTAGGTGCTCTCAAAAATTTTCTCAAAAATGAGAAGTCATTAAAAGTAAAGATGAGGAATATGTGGTGGTTAATCAAGAACTACCTTAAAATAGCTTCAATTGCRAAGTATCAAAGGGGCAGAGAGGCCGACTTGCTTATACTACATGGCTCCACTTGCATTTTGTCATCAAAAAAGGGTAATATATGTTTTGTGGAAAAAGGAAGCATCATGGCTTAAAAAAATAATTTTCATTGAATTTCCCCAATTTTAATGTGTGTTGTTTGAGTCTCCTTTCTGCATAACAGACAGTTTAGAACAACTAGAGGAGCTAGAAATACTGATACAAGATTTGAAAACATCCAGTGTGACACCGCTGTGATTTTTCCCTACAGCGTCTGCCCGTGGTGCTTTGTCAGTCCGGATGTGACCGAGGGATGGAGCTGCCCTGATCACACCCTGCTGCACCACAGGCTGGGGAGTCCCATGCAGAAAGCCCTTGTCCTAGAATTATTCCTGATGCGCTTTCCACATTGTTCATGCTTCATTACTGATGAGAGTAATTCTGAACAGGTGGCTTCATGATCTTCTGTTACTTAAGCTGTGGTCAAACTGTTCCATATGTGGATGTGTTAAAAGATATTTAACACAAGCTAAAAAAAAAAAAAAAAAAAAAAAAAAAAAAAAAAAAAACAAAAAAAACAAAAAAAACAGTGACTGCAAGCGAAGTTTCTCCTTATGGTTCCTCACGGAGAGGATTACCCAGCTTCCTGTTTGTCTTGTTCAAAGCGGCAAAGGGGAAATTATTGCAGAGAAGGCGACAGTCTGGAGGTATAGGCCTTTTGTTTTTCTTGGTTAGCTGCAAGCTGGGGAGGCCTCTTGGTGACTGCTTTCTCTTGCTTTTGTCCTCCACATGTCACAGGAAACAACCTCAGGGGAAGGAACTGGTAGACTAGGCCTTGGACAAGCGTTTGCACAGTACAGTTCACACAGCTTGCAAAAGGGACTTAAAAGAATCGTAATGTTGCAGATGCATTGTGCTTGCTTGGTGATCAGACCTGTGTGGGATCATCTTTCTCGCTTGGAAAAGCAGGGTGACACTGACTGCCAYAGCTGAGTCCTACAGAAGACAGCTTCTGCCACCCTGCCCTGAATGCTGCCTTGCTCCAGCGGGGCTATTCTTGCTGTTTCTGGGAGTTTACTTGAACTCTGCAGAATTTACCTCTGAAAGAAAACTTGCTGACCTAAACTGATCACAGGAAATAGTAGATTATCCTAGGTGAAAGAGGATTAATCAGCCATCCCCAACGAGGATGAATTCCATAAGAACAATTTACTTGTGGCTATTAATCTATGGATGAGCTTTCAAACTGATGTTTAAACCTCATTATCTACACTCTTTGAAGTGAAAGGAAGCCATTCATGTAGGAGATCAGGATCAGTTCTATTCTATTTTCTGTTTCTTTGTTAAAAATGCTCCTTTCTCTTTGTGTGTCCAGAGAATGTGTGTCCCTTCTACTTTCAGAATGAATCAGCATTGGCATTTGTGCAGAAGTCCTTACTTTGGTTTCCCTGATGCAGCTTTTTGACCTTGCTGCCCACACTGCTTTCTGGAAACCACCTTTCCTCCATAACCCGCCGATTAACTGTGGACTGTGCCAGGAAAGAGCCTGACCCTGTCGTATCCTCACTGTGCCAAACTTGGTTACTGGCTGAGCGCCCCTCTGTACAGCTTAACTTTTGCCATTTCTTCTTCGTTCTTCTCAGATAAACCGACTGACCTGGGAGACAATATGGCCATAGCTAAATTTAAACTACATAACCACATGAAAAAGCAGAAATGAAAAACCCAGTAAAAATTTGGTTCCTGGACAAAGTACTTAATAGKGTGATGGCAGATCTGCTTTCTCAGGTCTGGTAGGAACACTGTTTGTGATTTCATGCAGGTCACAGCTTCTACATGCCTCCCTTTCGTATTATCACCTGTGGATGTTAATAGTGCTTCTGCTTCATCTGGTGACTGTCCTTCACCCTGTGACCRTCCTTTCTATTACCTGTCCTCAGCAGCTGGGCTGCCATTTGTTCATGAGTTAGCAGTATGACAGAGAGATGATCTTGCTTGAGGTCTCTGTGGTCTTCAGTGACAATAATACAGACCATCAGTTAACTGAGATAGAAACAAGTATTGGAAAAAGATACCTATGAGGTTTCTCTTGCCATTGGATTTTACTATAGTATTTTTTGATTGATTTATTTTACACCTCTAGGAACATTTGCTTAGCTTATTTATGAAATTACAGTATTTTTAGAAAATCAGAACTTGGATCTGAGTAGTCAGGTGGATAATGCCTTCCTTACTGGTGCATCCCATGTAACAATGTGCAGCCTTGACAAATACCGACTTTAGACATTAAATATATCAAAATTCTTGCATAGGTTTTCCTCCCTCGAACATCAATACTTAACCTTAGCTGGCTGGATCCTGACACCCTGTGCGGCTTGTGACAGCCACGTTACTCCCTGATCGATTCTGCTGCAATTGCCAGACTTCTCAGCATGAGTAAGAGAACCTAGTGAACAGCAGCAATACGCACTTCATTTTTCTCTTTCAAAGGTTGYGTCTGGTGACTGTGTGCCTAGAGCAACGAGACTAACCTCAGTTTTACAGTAACAAAGCAGCTGTGAGTTTTCTGAGTAAAGTATATTTTGACTGACGTACAAGTAGCTGTAGCTTTGCTCCACAATGGAGAAAATGACTTCATTTAACAGCTTTCTGTGCCAAAAAAGAAATAAAACAGTTCTAGGAATGTTGAAGATTTTTTTCCTATTTTAATTTTTAACGTAAAAGAGAGAGCAGTTGCCATATAAGTCCAAGTCAATGGAATATATAAATCTTTAAAAAAGATTTCATGAAGTAATAATGACTTTAGTATATGTATGAAATAAGATTAAAGAGCTACATTTGGTTCTAATACAGAGTTTCACATTCAAAAGGACCATCAGTTTCCTGTTTGAAATCTGCTTATATTGAACTGAATGGAGTTCAAACATAATGCCATTGTATTTCAGACATTTATCTTAATTTAAAACAAGTGCAAAACATTAATAACAGAACAAGGAAATGTAGAGCTATAGGCATTTTCCCCCTCCTTCTTCTCCCTTTAAAATAATGAACTCAGCTATAGCATACGCCTGCTTATACTGTTCTGCTGGTCTTTGCAGGAGACAAGGTGTGCAGTGTTGGACCCGTTAAAATCGTAAGCAAAATTATCTTTTCAAAAGGGCAAAAGACAMGAGTGAAACCTGCTTCACAAAGTGTCCAGCTTTGAATGGGGGTTGAGGGGTTTAAGCAAATGATTTCTGTGTGCAGTTTTTACCTAGGTCATCTGCATGAAGCACTTGGAGCGCAGGCACGCTACAGTGAGACGCTCGGAGATGAAGATTTTTGGCTTTGACCCTTTTGTCCTCTGTCTTTCCAAAACAAACTTGCCCTTTGCCATGACTGTCTTTAAACATATAATGTTGCAAATCATACTGTCATGCATTTTACATGTCTGTCATGGAGATTTCAGCTCCTGCAGGGTAATTCCACAGGATCACTGTTAATTCTTTGTCAGTCAGCAGCTTTTCAGAATTGTTCAACTTCTTGAAGCTCTAGCATATTGTCAAAAAAAAAAAAAAAAAAAAAAAAGAAAAAAGAGAGAGAGAGAGAGAGAAAAGAAAGAAATGGGGTTATTTGATTTCTGGATTTCTGTGTTCCTATTTGAATGKTACCTCCCAGGAGGACTGGTTGGATTTAAAAAGACAGTGAGTGAAGAAAATACATGAAAAGGATGCCAGAGGTTAGCTGTAACAGGCATAACATAATTGGGCCGGGGCAAGAGTGTGCTAGGYGCTGTGCAAACACAGACAGGAGATAAGCCCTGCTTCAGAAGGTTTATAATATAAGTAAGAGTTACAATAATTTTCCAGTGAGTTTTCATACTAGAATAAATTACCTAGATACCCCTTCAAAATTGATAAGGGAATGTTCTAATTGGATGTTTCACTTATGTGGGAGTGCTTTTTCCCCAAAGACACCAGATATCCCGCCAATGAACTTATCTGTCTAGTAAAATGATGTTAGACTCTAGATTTTATTATTTATTGTTTTATTACCTTACCAGGGAGCTTTAGGTACCTTGTATCACTGTATTCTTTGGAGTTCTCCAAATCCTATCCGTTAAAAGTTGCTTAAGAGCTGGTGAGTCACAGGGCTTGTGCTTTGAGGTGGAATGATCCATTAGGACAAAGCCACTGGAGGTATTTTAACCTTTGAAAAAATTGCTATGAGGAGCTTAAGTAGTTCAGATTAAAAAACCAAACCAAAACAAAAACGCAAACCCCAGAAAACCYCAAGCAACAACAAACAATCTGCACGGTTTGTAATGCATTAATCTCTAGTCTTATGAGTGCATCTCAGGGATGTAAAATTTGCTAGAGAGGGTCAGAACCTTCTGGGCTAGAAGAAACACAGTCTTCAGCACCGGGCAAAGCTGATGCTTTGGAGGAAGAGCACTTGGAAGAAGGATATTCCCTTTCTAATTTCACCAAGGAGCTGGCTCTTGTCTGAAGGCATGAATTGCAGTTACCATGGACAATTGCAAACAGGGCTTGTAAGCAGCAGGCCACAGTGCTTGASTCAGTGGCCAGAATGAGGTAAATTGTGCAGGCAGGATGTCTAATTTGCCTCTGAGATGGAGATCTGAAAGATAATGCCTCTTTTCATGAAAAGAGGCAGTCCAGCAGTCCAGCAGAGGAAAAAACAACGTACGGCAACATGAGACACCAGAGAATCCACYCCACCACGCACATATGTGCTGGAGACCTAACTGAAGAAAACCAGACTTCATAAATTCTGCTTGTGGAACGAGTGCTTTGCACAAAAAAGCACAGTGGTTTGATATTCTCTTCCTGACTTAATGGTACGACCTTAGCGATTTCATTTCTCATTAAATCTCCTCAGGGTAAATAATCTAGTGTATAAAATCTCTATGTACAGTTAGTGCTGCCACTTCTGCTGGCTCCTGGATTCCCCCGCTATGGTGTCTACAGCATTAATTTCATCCTGGGTAGAAAGATCAGGGTAAAAGGTATCTTTGCGCCATGTTGTGTGTCCCAGACTGCTGATCGTGCCTGCTCTCACCCATGGGTGCTGTGCTTGCAGCCCTTTACTGCTCTTTGCAGCAAGTTCGTGCATAGCAATGTTGACGTTACGTATTGGAGCTCATATTTTAAACGAATTCACTCAAAAGTGAATTGAAAGTGAGCAACACTGTTTCCTAAATGCATGATTTGTAATTCAGTATTGCCTTGAAACTCCATGTAACTGAGGGCTGGTAGCCCCAGCGAGCGCCGCGTGGCTGGTCAGCTGGGCTTGCCCTCTGTGCTGGCTGAAGGCACAGGGCAGGACACCTCACTCTGGAGGGGACAGGGCAGGACCCGTCACTTCGGTGGAGACAGAGCAGGACGATGCTTTGGCGGGGATGGGGCAGGACATGTTGCTTCGGTGTGGACGGTGCAGGACACGTTGCTCCAGAGGGCGGATGGCTCCCATGGAAGCACAGCCACTTCATCACGCTGGAGCCTACTGCCCGTGATGRTGGTGCTCACCCATCGCAGCACACTTAAATTTGTTGCAATTGCTCTGAAGACGCAGCACAGAAAAGAACAGAATTCTGCTTAAAAGGGGAAGAATTTTCTGGTACTTAATGCCACCAGAATGTCAGAAGAGTTAATGGCAGATGTGGTTGTGAAAATGTTCTGTATTTTTAGACAACCTTTAATTAAGACACTTTGTATGTAGCAGCCACCAAATAATATGCTGCCACTTGAAAGCTGTCAGAAGGGAAAAAAGTGTACAAAGCTTCTAAATGCAGCCCTCTTTATTTTTATCTGAAAGTGAATTAGGAAACCTTTCCAGTAACAATAACTGTCCTTTCGCATGAAATGATTTATTTAATGCATATTGTAAATACTTTGGGCATCTTATATGGATTTATACTTAACCCCTTTCACTTCATGTTGTTTAATCTAGCCTCATATTAAAAAGATTACATCTGAAAGCGGAATGGGTTTTGTGATCCCAGCCTTTTCTTCTGAGACTAATGTTTTATATAATTATTTTGATACAGCAGGATTTTTTTTCATCCTTTCATACAGCTTTTTAAGGGGTGAATAGGCCTTTCGAGGTTTTCACGCAGATTGGATTAAGAAAAAGCAAATGTCTGTAGTACAATTCCATTTTGAATTTGAGTCTGCCTTTATTAATAGATTATTTATTTGCTTATAGGATTAGAAAGATGTTAACATGATAGAGGATTCTCTAATATAGTACTAATTCTTACTCTGGTATTGAAGAACTGTGGCATTTATTAAATAAGCTTATACTTGCATGCAAAACAGAGAGGTTTCAGTTAATTAACATAAAATATCTGAAAGACCTCTTTGAGCATCATTTTGACTTTCCTAGAATTTCGAGCCCATCACTGTTAGGACAAACACACAGGAGGTACCAATTAGATTATTAGTTAGCCAATGTATCATGCACACTTAAAGAATTAAATTGGTTAATTTAGTTAAGCTGTTCTCAGCCCATCTTCATAGGCTGCCTTTTGGGGTAAGCACCAGGCTGGCTGGGTGCTGCTCCAGCCCTCATTATTAAAGCTGGCAGCCTGTAACAGGTTGGAAATACCCATCCAGGTTATGAGTAGAAAATATGATCTTTAAGAATTTTGGCAGCAATAAGTTGTCTGCATGTGGGTGGATGTCTATTTTATTTCATTTATGGACTCACTCTGTCACTTGTGGAATTTCAAAATCTATATCAGACAGAACCTGGCCCAAACTAACCCAGGACAGTTTTGCCTCCTGCAAGGATGCTTATGTTCAGCTGATGGTACGTAAAGGGGGAAAAGGATAGCAGGCAGCCTGCTTTATGCTGGGGCGGGTTGATACCTACTGCAGCAATCTGTTACTTACTGCAATTATTGAAAGCATACAGATATCATATAATTAATATATGTTATACATGAAAAAAAAAAAAAAAAAAAAAAAAAAAAAAAAAAAAAAAAAAATTCCTATGTTTGTAGTCAGTAGTTATATCCAGACAAACTTATCTTTGGTTTTCAGGGTCTAACTGTTCTAAGCTCAAATGAAAGCTCACTGAAAGGGTCACAAAGCATTTTGCTTGATTTCTGAGGACTTTGGATCAGGGCCTCAGCAGCCAACCAAAGGATAACAACGTTATCTTCCAGTTTTGGTACCAATTCTTGCTGGTGATGCTCATTCATGTGCCCTCTGTGTGGGCTACAAATGGTAAGAAAATAAGGATAATGCCTAGAGATTACAAAAAAAGGAGGATTTGCAGTATATGCAGGTAGGCTGTCCCACGTGCATATGACTATGGATGTTTTTAATACTGTCCTATGTGTGTTACATCTGTAAAAAAAAAAAAAACAGAACAATGTTTTCTGTTCCTAAAAACACCAGAATAATTTTTCATTCAAAAGCTGTCTGTAGTTCAGTAAGCTTTTCATAACCTCAAGCCCTTATTTCCTTGGCAGGCCAAGGACAAGTTACCCGATTACTCTGATTCCATAAGTGTTTTCTGACACATTGCTGCTTTGTAGTGGATTGGAAACCAAAAGAGGAAGAAAAGGGAGGATCCATTTTTCATGTTATTTTTCAGAGAATTTCTTCTAATGCCTCTGGGAACGATGCCACGTATCTCTAATACCAGCGTCKGAAACAAATCTGATGTCTTTGCTCTCACTGAATAGCACTCTATTCTGCTAGTAGGCCTACAAAAACACTTGAAAGCTGTTAGTCACAAAAGTGCTACTTCCAAAATAATACTTCAGGCAACGATATGTCAGGGCCAGAAATCAAGGGGTCCTGCAGGTGATCCTGATTGTTGCCAAAAGCATGAGGATTTGTCCCTCAAAGACTCTTTCTGGGCACCACATTTTGGTGGCTAACAGCATTTCAGTGACTTATTTCAGAAAGATGAATTTTGTGCTAACCATAATGTCTTCTGTTAGTCTGGTGGATACAGAAGAGAGCAGTGATCACATTTTGTAGGTGCATGAGCCCTTCTTCAGGGCTGATTCTTAAGCCCTAGAGAAAAAGAATCAATTTGTAAACTCTAGCACTATTATTTCAGTGGCTTGCAGAGGATAATGCTGCATTTCGCTGTACTAGCGTGGCCTGGTCGAAGTCTGCTTTGTTTTTTAAAAAAAAAAAAAAAAAAAAAAAGGGGGGGGGGAATACTGAAGGATCGGAAAGTGGAGCAAAGACTCTGATGCTTCCAGATTTGATAAAGTTAAATAATTTGGCTGTTGCTCCCCTGGACTGCTAACAAACTGTGCTGGACTGAGGTATCTTCTTTCGTTCCTGATGAGGTGGAAGAGTGGGGACCAGATGCTGCTGGGTGGCTTTGGTGTAGCTACGGGGTTGGACTTCAGGCACATACTCATGAGTTTTAACAGAGATCTCTAGCAGTGAGTTCACTGCAGCTCTAATGAATGCTTAAGCTGGCTAAAAAGTTTAGTGATTAACTTGTGTTGCTACCATCAGTTTCAGAGCTGGTTGAAAACTCACGTTGGTACCTCTGTGTGGGTTGCAGTGTGTAGGTGCACTCCTAGTTTAAGCTATTACTGGTTATTCATGAATTGGGTTAACACTATAAAGGCAGGGATTTCTCACGTTTGTCACCTGAGCAGTGAGAGCTACGCCAGAGGGGAGGGGAGAGGAGAGGGGTGGCCACATGTTGCATTTTGGCTTCTTTAAACAGCAGTCAAATAGCTTCTTAGGTGGCAGCAGTGACTTCAGCAGACTCAAAATATGCATCACCTCRTTAAAATAGACTTGCAAGCTAGCAAGCATGTCTAGTCTTGTGGTGCTGATAAAGCTGTTGGCATCATTTTTCAGTATTGATAGGGTATTGCAGAAGTCTCACCTTTGACTTGGACTGCTTTGGGGCCTGGGGGCAGGTGAAGCCCYGCTTGGCCTGGCCCGCTTCACCTGCAGAGCTGCCAACGAGGGTGTAAAAGGATCAGGTTTGCAGTGCTTGGTGGGGTGTGGGGCTGCAGTCTCTGCCCCAGGTTATGMGTCAGCTGTCTTTCATGATGATTTGGTGTGATCTTTGTGCCTTTATCCAGGCTACGGTGTATCTCTGAGGACATGCTTTCTGGGAGCTCTCTGCTTTAGGAGCTACCTGTAGGACTTTCTTTCTCAAAGGGGTGCTGTACTGATCTTTTTCTGGCAGGACAGCACTGTTGCATCCTCACCAAGAAACACCAGCCCTTAGCCGTGAGGCAACGTGCCTGCCTCTGCAGTGCTTCTGGCTTAGTGAACAGATCTTGACAGGTGACAGCACTTCAGAGGGTAAGTTAAACGCGCTATGTGCCTGCTTTGCTGACCTGGAAACACACTTTTACTTACAGGACCTGGTAACAAAGAATTGCAATGACTCATCTTCCTGTAGAGGCTTCAGTCCTTCACAGCACATAGCTTGGGATCTGAAACGTGTCCAGAGAGACTGACTGCGCTCAGCAGCCCCTTGCCCAATGCTGGGCTGGTGCTCGGCGGCGTGGTGTCCAGGCACCCACGCTGCAAGCCTCCACGACGCCTGGTGTAGGCTCTGCTGATGGACTGTGTGCCGAACTGCTTCGCCTTGGAGGCTGCTGGGCAGGTTCAGGACACGTCCTCGTCGAGCACAGGCTCCGTGTCTGAGAGCTCTGGGGCTGGCAGAGGCTGGAGAGCCAGGGTGAGGTTTAGGACGTGGACCCACAGGCACCTGTGAACTAGATCCACTGCTGATTCAGTAAATGGCTCACACAGTGACAGGAGGAGGCCTTATTTCCACGTGGAAACAAGCAGACCTTTTCCCTGCCAAGCAGGAGATCTCTTTCAACTCTCTAAGACAGCAGCTACTAGAAAATATGTCCAGAGCTGTGTGCCTTACACCTCAACCTGATGCTCCCCGGGGGTTTTTAAGGGACACGACGTTGCCCGTGTCTGCCCAATGGACAGCGGCACACGAGCGGTGAACGGGTCACCACCAACGTGGCCTGTYCTGTTTCCCCTCATCCTTGAGCTTCCTCCTCGCACGCGTCCCTGCAGCGCTCCTCTCACCTTGCTGTCTCTTCAGCGCTCTCCTTTGGTTCACGGTGCCGTTTTGAACTCGTTGGCTCTCTGGGCTCCTTCAGCCACTTCACCTACACGGGGCCAGAATTTGAGACCGGTTCGCGCAGTRCCGAGCTTCCCACCCCTCGGCGTCCAGAGATAAATCGTATCTGTTGCATCTTTCCTGACGCCGGCTGAGCGCTTCCTGGGCCTGAGACTCCTCTGCCCTGTCTGTTTACAGGGCACTGGCAGCAGTGGGGGTTTCAGGCTCATGTTTTGCAAGTGCTRCTGGATATATGCCACAGCGCTGTTTTCTTTCATGTGCCTCTTGATATATGAATTCCTGATCAAGACTGATTTTTTTTTTTTAATTGTTTGAAAAAGCTTTTAGTGCTGCAGCATCTATTTATGTGACCCTTCTGCTTGCAGGCAAAATATCTATTATCTTTTTTAATAACAATTACGCAGCTAGGATTTTAAAAGAAACTGAATTCTCCAGCTGCAAAATTCTCCTTGAAGGATAGTCAGGAAATTGGTATCTAATCAGACYGCTTTGGCAGTTGTAGCCCTACGTGGCTTGTAGCCACTGCATGGGCTCTGCAGAAGGAGTACGTATGGGTTAGCCGGCCTGGGACTTGTGAGCCCMGGGACCCAGCAAGCCCGCTGGTAATGGGGCTGGTTCTGGGAGGCCACTGTCCTCTTTGAGAGGTGGCCATTGATGTAAGTAATTAGAAATTTTGTGTTGCTGGCGGATGCTAAAGGAAAAAAGGGTTATTAAACAGGTTTTGCTAGAAACTAGTTACAAATAATTATCTACAGAATGATCAGGAATATTAAAATAAAAAGAATAGATATGTCATTAAAAAAAAAGCACGGGATCAAAAGGGATCTAGAATTAGCATTCCTCATTATTTTAATGCCAGAACATGCTTCCGTGCTATTAATAGAAGTTAAAGCTGCTGCAGATTTTTGTGACTGCGTTTCTACAGCTTGAAGAATGATAATCATCCTGTGGCTGATTATGTCTGCCTTAACAATAGCACCTGTTATACCTTCCTCCGCTTGTCTCCCAGAGCAGAGAAGGCCTCCAGGGTCATCCTCGCCTCTTTCCAGAACCAGAACATTTTTTTTTGGTTTCCTCATCACAGATGAGACATGCAAGCTCTGAGATCTTTTGAAAATTGAACAGTCAGGTATTTTTTTCCTCTCTCACAAGCATTTTACTGTACAGTGTTTTATTTCTTACCTCTTTTAATGGTATTTCCTTCCAAATACATTTTTTCTCCCTATGTAGCATGTCATTAAACTACAAAGCATTTCAGCTTGGACTTTCCCCAAGCATTATGGGACATTCACAGCCGGCCCTATGAAGTCAGCTATTATTCCTCATAGCGGGGTTTAAAAATAATTGCCCTGCTCCATTTTAAGAAAAAAAAAATCAATAACAGTTTAGTCCATAAAGTATATTTATCTGTTACAAAGCTTGGTAATAATAAAGACATATTTGCATATCAGGATGCAAAAAAATAAGACTGCTGGTGTCCGCATGTGCAGAGGTTCTAGGCAGCCCCCTGCAATTTCTTGCCAAGGGTTGGGGAAGAGGCCGATCCAGAGACAMACTCCTTCATATTTTATATGAATTAAATGGGTGCAATTTGGATCTGATACGTAGGCCCCTGAATATGATGGAAAGGCTGCTGTTGCTTGTAGCAATATTTGGTTAAGGCTATTTTAGGAGACTTTTTTTTTCCCCCCTCTGTTTGATGTCTTTTTCTTTTCTTCTACCTTTTTTTTTAATTGCTGAGACAACAATTTGATGGGCAGAGTGGCACTAAATCATTCAGTAGATATTTGAATACTGAGTTGCTAAATGGGAGGTGTTTCAGATTATCCTTTCCTAGTGCACTGAATTACTTCTGGAAAAACAACAAATTAATGTAACAGGAGGACATAACCAGGCAGGCGCAGTTGAGAACAGGTTATTTTATTTACTTGCCCTGTGATTGTGATACAAATACGGGGTCAGGTAATAAAACCAGAACACACTCCCACTTAAATGAATGGAGCCATTCATTTCAAGGACAGCTTCAGGGTTTTTCGTCTAGCAATGTAACTAACTGAATTCCCTGAAGGCAGATGAGCCAGTGAAGGAAAAATGTTCAGAACAAGGATTCCAGGTTATGTGCTTTACAGTGCTTTTTTTTTTTTTTTCCTTCCTTTTCTTTCTTTTTATTTTTAAACGTTGAGGCTAATTATTCTGCTGGGGCTGGGGAGGTGCTTGAGAGAGGAAGCTGGGTTTGGCAGAGACGATCTGCATTAACACATCCTCCAGGCTGCAGCAGCAGTGGACCTACTAGGTCTCTGCAATTCTAAAATGCGGCTGGATTCAGTAAAACGTGGGCTGCCTTTTTCTACATACTGTGAACAATGCAATGAGAAGCCTACTGCTCTTACTGAGACCCAAAGTTCTTGGGACCTCAACACTGAAACAATAACAGATAGCTTAAGATAACAGTAATGAGCTCTTTTCTCTAATAGAGGCAGGTCATAAAGCCAAGTGCTTCTGGAAGTGCTCCTTCCARGTGCTGTACTGTTAACCACAGTGTCTGTGATGGTAAAAGCAGCTCCTCTTTATTTCTGCAGAAGGCTGGTCTTGACTGTGGGAAAACTCCTACTGAAGACTGAAAAATGCTTCATATGAACCTATCACCCTCTCAGCACAGTGGTGTTTTACAGTGGGCAGACTTTTTTTAAAAGGAGAAACACATACAATGGTCAAAACAGATGATTGCAGGATTAAAGAGTTATTTCAAGTGAGCACATTGCATAGGTGGAACTATGCTGTGATGGTCTGTAGCAATGCAGAAACACGGCATTATCCTCTGCAAGCCTCAAAGGCAAACAGTGCAGCATGATCTGTGCGCTGTAGGACTTAAATTTGCATTTGTTTGTGATCATGGGGAGTGGTGGGTAAGTGGATATTGCTCCGCATGTCTGTCTCTGAGGCAGTGATCTGTCCCCTTCACAGTGAAGGGCAGAGAGAACTGGCAGGAATTTTTTTTTTGAGTCCTCCAGAATCTGAATCAGGGAGGAGGCATCGTTTCCTTTTCCTGAAATGAAGGAGAAGATCTTGTGCAGGAAAAGTGGAAAGCAGAACCAGGAGAAGGGCTTTCTCCTCCCATTAGGTATCACAAGACAAAGATGCGGCTTGGAGGCTCACCGGTATCTCTCTCCCACACCGTAAACTCCCAGTGCTCCTCGCTCTGGCCTGTCTATGTGCTCACTTCATCCGCAGTGTAGAGCTAGAAAGGGATCCTGCACAAATCAAGGGGGTTGCACAGGAGATCAGTCCTAGTTAAAATCTCATATCTGCTTCAAGGAACCATCAGAGGCTTTCCTGTTAGCTGGCATTTCTACCATCTGCTTCCCTACTCGCACCCAGTCCAGTCCTTTGGAGAGCAATCTCTTCCTGCCTGTGGCTTGCACAGTGTAAGGTGACTGATGGGATCCTTGGCTTTTTCCAGGAAATACAACTCAGGCTTTAGCTTGAGTTTTTGCAGGAGGTTGAAAAGACTGAGCTTTTTTTTTTCCCTTTTTGGATGTATTTTGTTCTCTGTATGACACTACTGAAGCTTCAAGATAGCTAGAGTCAGGGAGAGTGCGAGCACAGAAAATGAATGAGAACGGTGCCCAAAACTTAAACATGAGGAAAGATATGGTTTCACTTCTGTGTTTCTGCCGGAGCGTAAAGGTATTTATTTCCTACCTATAGCCATCATACGACTGCAGCGATCAGAGCCCAGAACTTTGCGACAGAGTCCTGGAACAACGGGAAGGGGAGCGCTGTGGCAAGGATGCTGAGCTTAGCCCCCAGCTCCAGGCGCAGTCAGCTATATCTAGGTCACTCCTGATAGCTGTTTGTTCAAAGTGTTTTTGAGGACTTCCAATGATGGAGTCTCTCCGGCTTTCCCAGCAGTCTGTCCCAGAGATTCCCTTCTCCCAGAGCTCCTGTATTCTCATTGCAGTAAGTATTTTTCCATAAAATCTAACACTCTTCCTGCAATATGAGCCCATTACTCTTTATCTGCTGTTCATGGGGTGAAAAGATGCTCCTTACAACCATAAAAATTGCGTGTATTTATTCATATCCCAGTTTCTTTGTGTGAGCCTCCTTGTTCCTGGTGGTCTTGCTGCTCATACACCTCCTTAGTTTTCTTTGTCCCCTCCCTTCGGTGTCCCTTCTACTTTCCTTTGCCTCTTGGTGGGGAGGGAGAAATCTTCTCTTCAATAAGAGAAAAACCAATCAGAGGAAAGGAGAGGAAAAAAAAAAGAATCCAGTATGCGATGTGATGTTTGCAAACCCTTACGTAGCGTCTTAGCCCTTTGTCTGTCTTCTCTGTTTAGACAGCGAGCTCTTCAGAGGAGGGGCTCTCTTCCTGTGTTTGTACAAGTGCTTAGCAGACTGAGGCCCTGATAGAGTTGGGTTCCTTAGGGGCTATCGTAATGCACAATAATAATGAACCATATGTTGGTTTAGCCAGGAAAATACTAAAGCAGCAGGCCAGTAGGCAGATTTTCCCTTAATGGACCAGGTATTTCTTAGACAATGCAAACCGTTTCCCCTTCTATCCCAGTAATAATACGCTTCACTCCTAGAGGAAGTGGTCCTAGGGATGATGACGTGTTTTAGACTTTGTGTGCCTTTATTGTTMGTCTGATTCTGTTGCAGACGCTTGGAGTACATTTCTGTGGCGCTTTACAGAGCAGGCATATGCGAGTTATCTGCACGCCGCCTCTCGGGGGAGGCGTGGGTGCCCAGCAGCCTTAGCCTGGGGGCCAGCCTGGACCTCCTATGTGGCCTCAGCGGTGAGGCACAAGAGCTAGTTATGGTGATGATCAAAGCTGAAGCTGTCTCCTCTGGCCTGTTCATGCTGAGCAAGGAAGAGGAGCATGAACCTGATGGGGCTATCAGAGGCTTGCACCTCTCCACGTGGTGCCCTGCTCAGCTCGGAAGGAGTCGCTGGGAAAACAAGGAGGCAAATGGAGGATTTGCTGCTCGGTCAATCCTCTGCCCGCCGCTCTCCTCCCCATGGGTAGATCTGTACTGCTCATGGCGAATGCTGCCACCGCAGCCTGCGGTAAGAACCAGGGAGCAGCTCTCCCGCTCGTAATTGCTTTACTGCCCGGGGGAGAGGGACGACCATTCTCCTTTTATCATTGGCTTCAGCACTGGCTTCAGTTTTTCCTTCTTCTGCCATTTAAATATTCCAATATATCATCATCTTGATTCTCTTCACCAAATAACACATAGAGTTATTTTTAGGTGGGAGAAGGCACATGCAGGGCACTCATGAGTCCTGAGATGACAGGGCCAATATTTATGGCTAAATTCAAACTGAGAACAATCTGCATGATGCTGTGAAGTGCAGGTCTGTTTAAACTGAAAGAAGTATTTTAGTGGATTTATTGTTGCCTTTGATATGCTTTTTATGTGTTCTTGTCAGAAGCTGAATTAAAAAAAAAAGCCGTGCAATTCAGTGTTAGCCTGTAAAAACATAAAAATCTGGCACAGGAAGACCTGTCATCATAACTTTCATCATGTTACAAATCCTTACTTTGCCACAGCTGCTCATTACATGAGACAGGCAAGAACTCAGAATGGTTGAGCTTTGAGAGATTCTGCGGCAGAACGTAACAACYGATTAAAAGGTCAGGAGATAGCTCCAGAAACTTTCCTATGGTCTTTTTGGTTCACGAATTTCATAAGCGAGATGCCAGTAGACTAAAAGGTTGCATATGTTTAGATGTAGAATAGACTGGGAAATGAATTACAGCAAAGTGTAAAATAAATGAAATGTAAGGTGTACACCAAGAGTGCTTTTTTTTTTTTTTTTTTTTTTTTAAGGTTGATTTCTTTAAGTTTTTTTCTTGTACAATGAAAATAAAAATATACCATAGCCATTCTGGGAACACAGCAGGCGAGATCAAGTGTGAAGTGGCAAAGTTAATGGTGCTACACTGATTTATCTTATCCAATGATCTTGCCTATGGGCTGTAACTCTAAAATTCGGTCAATAAATGGGATTGCAGTTATTATGTTTAAGAGTAGCTATGGATTTTCAGTCAGAATGATCTTTGCTTTTGTTTTTACCATTATTCTCTTTCCACCTGAAATATGGTGTCCTTGGGGAGGCACTGCTCTTCGGCGGTGTCTCCGTCTCTTGAGTATCCTCCGGACCTGTGTGGTGGGTGGTTGGACCTGAGCGCACAGGTGCTTCCCTGGGTGCCGCTGGGCAAGCRAAGGGGCTTCTCCCTCCTACCCATCTCACAGCAATAAGGCCGCACCTGAGCAGCTTGCTGTGTGAGCAGAGCTTATGAATTCCCAATAACCATTTGGAGATTAAAAGAGTGATCATCTTAATTCCATTTTTTTCTGAGCTAACTAAAAAGAAGAAAAAAAACCTGAGATTCTAGCATAATCCTATGATTCCAGAAGCTGAAGATTTAAGAAAGCCTCGAACACTGTGATGTTTGGCAGCTACCATGAGAAGGAACGGGAAACGAGGTGCTAGCCATACCATCATCTGGTTTTGGAGGGCTTGCACCCCGTGCAGCGCTCTGCAGGGAGGAAACAGGCTTTCTCCAGAGGAGTCAGCTAGCTGGATTTAAGGTCAGCTGCCTCTCCGAGTTACCTGGGCAAGTTACTTCCGAGGCGGATGGCGTTCAGGGATGCGTACAGCCCTCCTGCAGCTCTTGGGTTTTAACTGACGGTGTACATCGCCCTGCGTTGCAGTTGCGATATCCTCTAATAGGTAACATTTTAAAATGTACAAAGAGATACATTTGGTATAAATATAGCTCACAGCATGAGGCACTGAATAAAACATTTCTCTTCACTCATTGGGGAGGATCATGCATAACTTACTCTTGGATCTGCTTCATCACTCAGGCGTTACAGAGTCACCCCTAATTTGTGAAAACATATGGCTTATTCCACCCTTCCACGCTGAGGATTCGTTACAGGCATGCTTGCCTCCAGTCTTGTGTTCACCATCTGGATCAGCCTTCTGCAAATTGAGGTAATGGGGAGTTAAAGTGAGGGGAAGCAGGGAAAAATGAACTGCCTCCTCCTCCGCTAAAATCAGAGGACAACTCCCAACTCTTGGCTCAGTTCAGTCTGAACTGAATTGCAGAAAAATTCATGGACCAGGCAAATAGCCAGGTTACTGAAAACATATTTTAGGTCAGTAATTATGAACCATGCAGTCATTTAACTTTTTAGTCTACATCTTGATTAACTACCTAGGTATGATGAGTAAGGGAAAACCTGCTGTGCCTACAGTAAGAAAATACCTGGCATGCGACAGGCCATTGCCTATCCTGAGCCATGGATTATGWGTTCTATCCATCCCGAGGTCCGAGACCCCATTATTCCTGCTTATATTTGCTAATACAGATAAATCTTAAATTATATACCCCGCAGTTAGGCAAGAGTCTTCTACAGGCCAGCTGCTTCTCAAGCAGAGGTGAAACATATACATATTTTTCACCAGTTCCTCAGTGTTTGCTAAAGAGGAGCCAACTAGTTACCTACATGAAGCATCATTTAGGTCCCTATTATTTAGACTGGTTGCTCAGTCAAGTTGTTGGCAAACTAACAACCCAGTTGACTTGCTTGGGTACGTTGTTTTGACTGTYGTGATTAAGTGAAGAGTTCTTCCGATTCTGTTTTGGCTCAGATAAGTAGTGTGGCTTGTACAGATGTTCTCACTTTAATGCAAAATCCACCTCACGCTTATGCTCTGTAGGATGGAGTAGGTGGGCACGAGTACTCTCCCTTGCTCTCATTGCTGTTGTCTTGACGTGCAGGTGAAGACCCGCTCGTTGTGTGTGGGCTGGACAGGCCTCTCTCCCCAGCGAATGCCTCTGGCTGTGCAGCCCACAGGCACCTGAGATGGGCAGGGTCATTAAAATCCACTAAGGTGGTGGCTACATCTCATTTTCATTTCAGTTCTTCTTCTATCCCTATTGATTTTGGCACAAAGAAGGTGAAGTAGTAACTCATTCTGGGTTTGAACAGTCTAAAAATTGTTCAGTCTTGCTTTGAGGTAGTCTATAAATGCCAGTGGTACTTTATCACTCTGTCATGGACATAATTGTATACTTCCCATTTATTCTCAAGCAGGGAGGAAAATGCACAGTGGTTTAAGGCATCCTTGTGCTGTTGAAAGTGCAAGGTGGATGAAGGAGTACTGGTAGCAGTAGAACTTATTTTTAAAGAAAATAAATTGCCCTTTCAACCTACCTTATACTGGTGCAGAGCCCTGTGAAGCCATCTCAGTTTCTCATCAATAACTATAACTTCACTGTGTTTTTGAAAGAAGACCTAATTTAATTTAATTAGACCTCTACTGTTAGTCCTGGATTAGTGCACTGTTACAGAGCCATGGATCTACTGAAATAGATAACAGAAAAGGTTTCTGGCCATGTCCCGAGCCATTGGCAGCTGTTTCCTGACTGGGCATCGACGGCTGTAAAGTGCTGAGCGTGTAGGTGAAGCTGGGTTTCCTTCCTGACTTCTCCCGTGTTTATTCTTTTAGCACCTCGAGTCTCCAGGAGCCTTGCCCGCCTATTACTCAGGTAACAGGAGCAGTGTTCACCGGAGCCTTTGCATGTGAATCAAAACAGAGTTTGCCGATTTCCCCTTAACGCAGGTGGAAGAGATAGCGAAGGAGATAGCGTGCAAAGAGGGCCATCGCTGAACGCGATTCCTTCCGGATGGGCAAATTCTCCCGTTTTACCTGTTGGCAAGTGCTCCCTGCGGGCATGTGCATGTCAAGGGGTTTCACACACCTTAATGCGCTGAAGATTTACCAAACAAAAGTAAGCGGCTGCCTAACCCCAGCTTCAGCCAGTCGAGGTGGTGGCCTGGTTCTCATGAGGGCCTTTAGCGTGACAGCTCTGCTGGCTGCCACAGCCAGAGGAGGCTCATCCCTTCTGGGTTGGAGCTTTGCTTTCTTTAAAGCCACCCTTGGGCATTTTCTGGGCATACTGGTTTTCAATACTAGCTTGTGCTCAATTCAGGTTTTCCAGTTCAGGGCTGGCTTTCATGTCCTCGTGGTTTTGGGAACACTGGGCATGCACAAAATGATGTATTGCTCGTTTCAGAGTTTAGAAAGGCATAAAAATATTCTGCATTGGCAATGCCTCTGAATAGCTTTCACAATTTCCTCTCCCTACCACCCCCACATACACTTTCTCTCCTGTGCATTTCTACAGTAACTTTGTGCTTTGCTTTGGCTAAAATCACCCCTGTCCCCCCCATCACCCAATTATTCGTTCGCGTGCACAGTTGTGTATTGCAGTGAATCACCTGTTAAAGCTGAAAGACAGAGCAGAAAAGACAGGAGTGGAAGTATTTGGTGCCTCAGGTTGGTGAGACCTTTTGTACTGCTCTGGGTATATTTCATAACTCACCAGCATGATTTTAGCCTGGAATCCCAAGTGCAGTTTAGTTAAGCGTAGATATGATGGCAGTTTAGTTAAGGGTAGATACGATGACAGAAGGCCTGTCTTGATCTGCCCTCCTTCCTCCTTCTCTCTTAATCAACTTGTTCAAAATGATTAAAATGGATTAAAATGCAAATCAGCACAATAATCAAACAGAATGTAATAGCTGGTTTTCATGAAGAACTATTAAAATAAAATATAAATGATTTATGACTAGGTCCTGGTTAAGTTTGGATGGTTATAAAATGATGTTAACAAGCTACCACCCAAGCCTCAAGAATTCATATATCCAAGCTACACTACTCTAGCTTTCTTTTCCAGGCCCTGAACATGTCTCAAATTGAAACATGTTTAATACACTATTCTTGGAAAACCKAACACTTATAACCTATATCTTTTATGTATGTAGTGCATTTTGTAAAAACATTGCATATATATCATTCCCTTTAACTGAGTGTTTTCAGTATCTTACAAATGCAATTTGTTATTAATTGAAGCCCACAAGTCTGGGCTGTTAGCTCAGTCAATCATTCTTTGGTTTACAGAGGACAACAAGGAACAAGAGCTCAGGCAAGGTATGAAGCAAAACTCTGGCACGACTAGAACCTGGGTTATCAAATGAGTAGATTCTGAGTTACTGGTATTTCTGAAAGGGCTTTGGCACCAGCATCTTCTGAATTTACACTCTGAGGCAGATAGGTCACAGCAATTTAAAGTTCTTGAACTTAACTTGAAAAAAAAAAAAGGAAGAACTATAAATAAGCATCTGCACCTCGAACATAAAAATGAGACTGAATACTTTTGATGAGCATAATGAATATTACCTCTGCAACGGGGTGTGAGCATGCTCATGGAGGTAAATGTGGTGYGGTGAATAGCCTGCGAAGACTTGAGGAATGCTTGAGGAGTTTCTTTCTGTTCAGATTATCAGTTTTTGCCATATGGATGGGTGTAAATGGAGATTGATGGGAGTTGTTGCTGTTGTAATGTACCCATTAAGATGTTTCCTTTGTTTCAATATGTAAATTGCATTTTGAAGATGTGAAGCTAGTTTAAACAAAATGAGATGTATAGAAACTTTATGTCCTCCTTTGTCTTCAGCTTCTGCTCAGGCCCATATAATTTTCAGGAAAAGGTTGGTGGTTTGTAGGGATTGAAGAAGGGGGCTGGTGGGGCGCGCGAGGCCGTTCCGGGGTCCCTTCGGCTGCGCCCCGCGAGTCGCGGAGCTGGGGCGCTCCTCTGCCCGCCCTGCCGCGCGGACGGACGTCCGCTTGCTTCGGCGCCTTCCGAGAAGGGATCTTCCACGGGTCGGCGGAGGCGGTCAGCCGGGTGCAGCTTCACTCTTCCTTGCGGTGCCTCGTGCGAAACGACGTTCTGGGCGTTCGGCTCAAAGGAGGGACGAGCCCCGCCGGTGCCGCCCGCGGGCGCCCTGTCCCCTCGCTCTGCACGCCGCCCGTGCTCTTGCGGCGCGGCGTTCCCGACCTGCTTGCTTCCCTGCTCTAGCTCATCTGCAAGCTGAAGCTGGATGCTGCRTTCCGAGTCTGGGAACCGATTTCAATTCAAACGCAGATCGATCGTACGTCCCAAGGMAGGACCGCGACTACTAACCCTACGGGATAGCTCGGAGCTCTTCCTCTCCGGCGCGAGCGCTGCATCTTTTCTGCCGCGGCGAATTCCGTATGTTCTTGTCTGCATACCTGTAATTTATTTTTTGATTATATCTCCTTTAAATACTTTTAAAGACAATGGCTGGCTGTGTTGGAGCGTGCCAACCAGCGCCGGATTTCTTGGCACCAAGATGTTRTTCATGCTACGCGTATTAGCTCTGCGCTGTCTTAAAGGATTTGTGTGTAGCTGGGAGAGATAAGGCGGGTATTTGTCTGGTGAAAGAAGCTTGGCACTGTTGTTCCTGCGTGATTTCAGCTGAGAACCGGGTTTCGGAGCCGCCTTAGCTTCCAAAGACTAGGCACATTAAAAAAAAAAAAAAAAAATCTAATAACTATTTAGAATAAACGATAGCGTTAATTGTAGTCAATTCTCTATAAAAGGAATAAACCTTCACTTAACTGCGTTTGAATTCAGAATATAAAAGCGTATCTTGATTGGAGAAAGAAATAGATCAGGTTAATTCTTTCCTTCGTTAATGAGCGAAATTTATACAGAAAAATTGCGTTATCCTGGGGAGCTGTCACTGGCTTCCTCCTGCAGTTGGTTCTCAGGCTTCAAGTAGATATTCAAACGCTCAACTGTCATGTAAGCTTTGGAAATCTTTCCTTCTCAGACAGTAATTCTCTGCACCCAAACCGGAGAGCTTTCGAGCTTTATGCTGCCTCTGTTCTGTGGGGGCTCAGGTAGGAGGCAACGGTATAAACTGGCGTGTGTAGTTCTTCGTGCTATAATTTGCAATTGAGTGGAAATGAAACTGTTTTGGATTTTCTTTCTTTCCTTTTTCTTTTTTCTTTTTCATGACTGATGCAAAATTTTGCTTAAATATTCCAAATGTTAGTCCAGGAGGGGCAGGACACATCCTGAAACACTGCTAGGGAACGAAAGGTGCTGAACAGCATTATTTTCTGAAAGACTGAAACCTGGTATGTTGTGTGAAGTCTAATTTTAGACCACATTATGCTGCAATATGGTATCAGATTCAAAGAGCAGCAGGTGTCAGAGAATCTGCTAGCTGACACTCCCTGTTACAGCAGAAAAGCTTTATTAAATTCATTTTCTCAGCTGCAAATAGGACTCCRACGTGGTGTGAAATTCAGCTAAACYGAACGTCTTCAGCTCCCGCTCTCGCGTGTCCTGGATTTAGCGCAGCCGCCCGCCGTCCCCCGGGGCTCGGGAAGCAGACGGGTGCCCTGCCGGAGCGCCCGGCCCGTGGGAGGACCTTTCTAACTTGAATTTTCGATATATATAGCTACGCCCTGAAGCTTCGTACGCGAGAAGGCCTCCTCCTCCCAGTGGAGAAGAGCTGGTGGAGGGAAGCGACACGCTGTGGGGACCCGGCTGCCCCCGGCTCACCSCTGGGCCACCCAGTGTCGGGACCAAACCTCCCTTGCTGCCAGCTCCCCGCGCCTCTGATGGGGCCCTTCTTGCCCGTTCTCCATCTGTGGAGATGGGGACAGCGCTGGGAGGAGAAGTGCTGTTSGTTTTAGGCCGCTCTGGGTGGGTTCAGACATCCCCTGGAAGCGGTAGGAAGCGGCAGAGAAGATCAAGGAGGAATCGTCAGGGCTCTGGGAAGCCGCTGTAGTTAATCTCGAGAGCTCCCCTCGGGCAAAGCCRTGTCAGGTCCCTTCGTACGGAGCACAGGCGATCAGCCGGGCACCGCCGGGGAGAAGCGGGCGCAAGCGGACAGGAAGCACCAGGGCTGCGAGTYGCAGGCAGTTGTTGTTCTTAATTTCACAAAACCTTTCCCGCCCGTCTTTGGGCGGTGACTCCGCAGGTGATCTGCTCGAGAGCAGAGCCACGAAGCGCGCAGCGATGCCCGCCGGTGGGGCGTCTCACTGACGGGTTCTCCAGCCGCGGCGTGGGCCCTTGCCGGCGCTCCGCGCTGCCTTCAGCCAGCCGGCTTCGTTCAGAAAGGAAAGTGGATAAACATACAAACGCTCAGTGAAGAACCGGAGGATTTAGGTTTTGCGTGTAAACCACTTCAGAAGCTGGCTGCTGGGTCGTTGCCGTTTTTGGATATCAAGCTCAGATTTTCACCCAGGAGCTAGCCTAATGTGCAACTTGTTGTCCGCCCACTGGTTATGGTCACCAGACCAATAAAACCCATAATTTTCTTCATGTTTTGAAATACAGTAGTTGTATTTTTATGTAGGAAAGCTCATCATATACGTGCAAAGTGCAGCCAAGCAGTGATTGAGGGCTGAGACCTGCTATAGACAGACACACACATGGGAACCCCTCACGGGGGGCTTTGGTGTGCTGCTGTTGCTCCTCTTCCCTGGTTTGTAGTATATGAAGTTGGATTGCRTTTGATAGGGTGGACATCAGTCTTGGGGGGTAGAAGTCCTGCCCTGAAGTTTCCTACGCAATATTTTGTTGCAGGAATTTCTTCCTTATGAGCAGTGCAGAGGTAGGAGTTGAGCTACATGGAGTCTGAATGGTTTGGAGGTCATCGGAAATSTGAAACTAGGGCAAAGTGGCCTTGTCCCTTTTGTGGGCAAAGAGAAAAGGGTTCACAGCAGCCAACAGAAACCACTCAACTGGCCTTCAACAAGGGCTTGTCTCTAGCTTCAGTGTAGCAGGGTTGTTTCATCTATTAAATTTCTTTCTTTAAATGAACCTGAAATTCCAACCAAATTCTAGAGTGAAGCTTTAAATATCAATAAAGTTGAGAAGAACCTTGCTGGATTCTGGGGGAATCCTCCAAAACTGCTCTTTTTGGACGGCTCTAGCTATAGCGGCTCGTTTGCCTAGCGGGGGCTCCTGCCGCGCAGAGCGGACGGGGGCACGGAGGAGCGAGCAGCCAAAATACCCGACGCCAAGCACCCACCCTGCGCTGGGGGCCTGCAGCGCGATGTGATCCGCTCTGCTAGAGAGCGCCTCTGTATAAATAATATCAATAATGTATTATTGCCATTCTCCCAGGCAAACCTGCTCAACAYCTTTTGTACTCGGTATAGGGATTTTTATTCTGCTCGTATTTTTTTATAAGGAAACAAGGCTTTGGACTGGGCACTTCATCAGTACTTTGGAGATGAAGGCAGGAGCACTCTAATTCAATTTCTGGCACTGCTATTTTAGCACAGAAACCATCAATATCATGGTAATGTATTTTCAGACCATATTATGTGGAGGAAATCTGTGACTTCATTTCAAAGGTGACCTGCAAAGGAAACTTTAAAATTGGCTTCTGCTGCTCCTGTTTTGTTTTGTGTTTTTTCCTTTGGGTTTTAAAAATGTTGTACAAAGGTCTGGGAAGCTTTGAATGTTCCCAGCTTTCTGCTTGTGGATTTTTTTGTTATTATATTTAAAAATAACAGGAATGCAAACTCTCTAATTTTTTTTTTCCTTCTTCCACTTATTTTGCTGGACAGTTCCTTGGGGGATTTCAAGGACAGAAAAGTGAAACATTGTTAGGGGAGTCTGAGGCATTCAATTTTTAGAAGAAGATTTTTTTTTTTTTAAGTGCTTTGACTCAACAGGTGCTAGTGAGTTTTTTTTTTTTTTTTTTTAAGTGCTTTGACTCAACAGGTGCTAGTGAGGCAAACAGAATATTGCATCTGAACCAGCCTGGCTCCTAATTCCTTCTTGCAGTAGTTCGACTTCCATCTTCTTCTGCAGCTGTAACTACGTTAGTTCTCTAGTTTTCACAGTTTATTTCAGGATAGACGAAATACTAATTTTAATGTTGAAATAGACTTTTTCCTTTAATTTTTTTTTTTTTTTTGGGATACCTTTTTGAAGTCATTTTCATGTGTGCATTGGAGAGGACGGAAAAATAATTTTTTTGATGAAATCCTTATTAAAAAAGATTCCAGAAGCACCAAATGAGGAGCAGAAGTGAAACAGGCAGAAGTTCCTAAACCTTTTTTCTGCGCGAGCGCAGGGGTCGGCTGCTTCRCCAGCCGCGGTGGCCGGGCCCCGCGGGCTCCGCAGGCGGGAGCGGAGCGGGCGGGTTGACGGGGAAACCACCGCTCTGCGGCCGACCCCGCTGCGCGGAGCCGGGTGTTTATGTGCAGCAGGAACTTTATGTCTGCAGTGAGAGCTCAGGGGTGGGTTAGCATGCAGGTGCACGCGGAGGAGGCGAGTGAAACTCGCTCGTTACGCTGGTAGTACCTAAAGCTTCGCAGCCTCCGCAGAGTGGTCCCTGCGCACCGAGACCCGCCGCTCGCGCCCGGATCAGCCGCAGGAGGCTCCTGCTGGTCTTATCCCACTGTTGTGTTTCTGAGGTGCCTCCCAAGAAGGTGTTGGCTGGGAGAGGTGCTTACGCAAAACTGCTCATCTGGTTTCATCGCCTGCTTTCTGCTTATGCCTGGGAGCTACGGGGAAAATGATATCTGGGAGCAGACCGGCGTGCAAAGCCCCTGGGTTGTATCGTGGGTTCCCTCTGTGTTATTCTGTCTGCTTGGTTGGGACACCAGCGTAATGAATTTTAATTGAGAGAGAGAAGTCTTTTGGTGGAAGCATATTCTCAGATGGGGAAGTATAAATTAACAGAATAATTCATGGAGTATTTGCAGCTCTTGAGAATTCAGCTGGTCTAAATAATGTATGTTTATACATACAAATTGTGTGCGTGTCCCTGCATATCTTAAATGTTTGATTGTTTCACATTAAGAAACAAGTGCTGATGGTAGAACGCTGGAACATTTGCCATTTTGGTTTTAATTCTTCTCCCTCGTTATGACTTCTGCACAGGTTTTTATTGGGATGTTTTTCATACCTGCATTTTTATTGCTGGTCTAAAACTATATAGACATGGCAGACGGGCTGCATCTATTTAAAGCCTCCAGAAGCTAATGAGGAGCRTCAGCAGAGCCTGGGCACCCATCACCCTGCAGCTAATTAGGGTAAGAAGTGGTGGACGTCCACGTGCTGCCAGATGCACAGATGCAGCTGGTTGGTACCTGGCACAGAATAAAATTGCACAGGAGATTTTTAGTGCCTGGCGCTCGGGCAGCCGGCCAGGGTAACGACAGCGCAAGCTCTGCGCACTGGGAGGGCGCGAGCACAGCAGTGCTTGGGGGGCCCTTCTCTGGCTTGGGAGGACCTTGACATGCTAAATCTGCCTTTTTATTAATAAAGGCAGAGCTTCCATCTGCAAGGCAACCAGGAAATAAAAGTGGTGTTTTACAATGCATGCGCACATATGTGCGAGTATCATGGTGCCAAATGACCGACTTCTTGGAAGAACTCGGGGTGGGGAAGGGTTAAAGAGACAAGAGCAAACGTTGTGAGATGTATCYGAGCTGCTGGATGGTGGTAATCCAGCAGACACCGAAGCTCCTAATGATTTGCTTCTGTGGCTGTATTTAGACCTCAGCCTGTCATYGGCTCTGGAGGAGACCCTGCAGACGAAAGGATATCAGTGCACGGTAGCGTCAAAGACCACCGTTGTGTGCAGCATAAGCCTTCAGCGTTGGCTTCCAGCACTACCTGACCATGCCTGCACACATTATCCTGATTAGTGAGGACAGAAGGTTCTTGTATAATTATACCTACACTGTGACAATCTGATCTGCTATCCAGGTAGAATATGTCATCGATGAATTAAAGAAAATCATATATTAATTCCCCGGAAAATATGAAAGGGAAGGTGTTGAAATGAGAGGATCTAGGATCCTTATCTTCTAATTGCGACAGCCRGCACGATGCGTGCCTGCAGGTCGCATGTGGACTCTGAGCAGGCCTGAGAGGCAGCTGGAAGGAAACCATGCTCATGTAAGTCCACGATAGCCTTGGGGATGGCGGCAGTCCCACCTCAAAGCACACAGACTGTAGCAGGGCTGTACCTGCAGATTTGCTTTGTACAGGTCACTGAACATCTGTACAGAGCACCTGGTTTTGGTCAATACTGCTTTGAGCTGCATTCAAATTAGTAGCCTAGAGGCAAAAGTTACTTGTGATGGTTTTGTATTGCATGAGGGCTTATTTTAAGTGCAAAATTCTGACAATAAGTCCTTTACCTCATTACACCAAATTATCAGTAGCTGCCTGTTAAATTTAAACAGACATTGGTAGTAACCAGCATTCACTATTAAGTGTAAACAAGTCCCAGAAGTGTTGCCAAGTCTGTAGGTTTTCTCTAAACTGCCTAGCTATTAAAGCTGTTTTTGCAGTCTTGGCTAGCTGCATTTTAAAGCTGTATTTTTGTCACGCCTGGTGCTCTTCACAGGTGTGAAAAATCACAGGTTTGCCATCGYACTTTGCGTTTTGGCTCCCAGGACRCCAGAGCCTCTGGTGCCTCCGTGGTCCCTGTTGGCATGGTGGCCACGTGCAGGTCCACGCAGAGTTCAGCTACCAGACGGTGGGGCGCTCAGTGGCCTTTGTCTAGCCAAGAGCTGGCAGCCAGCGCACCACTGCTRCCGTCAGCCAAAGAAATGCTGAAAACTGCTCAATCAATGTAACTCATGAAGCTTTGTGGCGGGTCTGCAGATCCGCAGGCCAGGATGAGCGTGCCAGGGTGGACAGGGAGCTGTGCAAACGCATGGCCGTGTGTCTCTGCTCGGGGGTGCTCACAGCTGGCTGCCCAGTACAACGGCATTTAGCAATGTACTTTCGGGGGAAAACACTGTGAATGACATTGTTACCAAGTAATTCCTGCTGTGTTTGCTCAGAGGGGTCACGGCTAGTAGTTGTGTCCTTGATCCCTTTTAYGATGTTGTTTCAGAGCACTCTGAGGACCATCAAGTTAGCAGGCTGCTCCCACCTTAACTCCTATCCCACATTGTCATCGACCAGAGACTCGAGGTGAGCGGAAAAGAGCAAACAAGGTTAAATCTTTATGGGCAGAGCTGGGCAAATACTCCAGCGAGTCTTCTCAATCATTCCCTCAAACAGAAAAAGGTTTAATCTCTGGGATGGTATTTCCAGCCCTTGTTTGCTTTTTGAGCTCTGGGGCAGTGGGCTTTTCCAGCAACCTCGCCTTGAGCAAATGCAAACGTAGTCTTCAAAGATCCTAGCAAAAGTGAAAAGTGCAGTGAGCCATCRAAATGTGTTGTCTCATCGTGCTACTCTGGCTGTGCATTTCCACTTGTCATGTTCAGGTGTCCAGCTTCGACTTTCTCTTTGGCTTGGGGAGGTGTTCAGTCAAAATATGGAAGAGGGGACTGRCCATGAAGAGGATGCGAATGGCGCGTGCTGGGCACCAGCTAGTGAGAGAGCGGGCAGTCCTGTGTAGGTAGCACTCACAGCTAGACACAGGCCAAACATGACTGAATTTAGAAAAACTTACACTTCTCTAAAAGCAAGTACTAGTACAGAAGCAGTATACTTTTCAGAATCTCCCCAGTTTTTTATTGTAGGCTATAAAATGTCTAACCTRCTTGTTTTTCACAGAGACCGAAACCCTCTTGGAGATGTCTCTGCATGTCTATGTAAACCCTCAGATGAAATCTTAGTGAAGCTCAGTGAAGCTGGTGAAAGCAAAGCGTCCTTACATTTTTCCTCTTTTTGTTGCCATTCAGCCAATCCCGCCACAAAACTCCTCAATCCRGCCACAAAACTCCTCTTAGTGTATAGTTTCTAGCCTCTTTTGGGGAAGAGTGCTGAGTAGAAGGGAAAAACTCATGACAGAAGTGCACAGCTATATAAACACTGCACAAGGGCAGCAGGTCATTTTACGTAGCCAAATGAAGCATTTTGACAGGAACTATCAGCTAAATTTTTTTCCAGAACTTTGTAGAAAGAAACAGATATCCATATTTTAGTGGGTCAAAACAAGTTGGGAATGATTTTTAAAAGTAGTTGGCTATGTCTAGTCTTACAACCAGATTGTTAAGGGGAAGACATTATATGTAGAAGTCTGCTTGGTTATAGATCAGATGAAGAATCCAATTCTGAATTGATGGAAAAAGTCTGTATTACTCAGCTTTGTCGTCTTTTGTTATATATAGTGCTACAGGTGATAGGATGCATGTGTGTGTGCACACATATATGCAGACATGCCTGCATATTTCAGTCTAGCCTTGCTAATGCCTGGTAGACTGTTTTCCAATACACCATATGGAATGTATCTTGCAAGTACTCTTAAAGAATCAGTTACAGAGTTAATTCAATAGCTATTAGTAATGAAACTAAATGCAACTTTATAATTCTGCCAGCTGGCTAAGGTAGCATTCTTTCATCATCTAAAGGAGGAAAGCTTTTTTTTWAAATCTCTGGCTAAATATTAAAGTCCAAAATTAAATTCTAATTACCGGAAGGTCTCACAGCAGTCTCCAGCCAGCCCAAAGAGGACTCCTCCCTCTCCCTGCGTCCTGCAGGGGCTCTGCTCTGAGCCTTGGACCCCAAGCTCATCGCATCTGCTCAGGTGGGACCAAAGGCTGCCCAGAGATCAGAGCTTTTGCTCTGCCAGCATGAAGTCGGTCAGGAGGGTCCATCAGTTTGTTGATTTATATGGAAAAAGGTAGATTTCTGTGCTTTGGACTGTGGCAGCAGTTTTCACTTTATTTTGACCTTTTTTCCACTGCCGTCAATGGTAGCAATTACTTTTGTTGACTGCAACTGCATTTCTAGGCGTTATATTCCCAGTGGGGCTATCATGTTTTTGGCTGGCCCGGTGTTGGTTCGCAGCCCGCCGCCCGCTGCAGTTCACGTGGGATGCCTTTCCCGTGCTCACACATCACACCTACGYTCTCCGTTGTCGGGAGCTTTCTCGGTAACGCGATACTCGATACCGTAATGGAGAAACACGCTGAGGCCTTTTTAAGTAGCAATGCAGAAAACAGCAGGTTATTGCCACGTTATGAGAGCGCTTCAGTAAATAGCTGGGTAGCGTAGTGCGTTCTTACGAGCTGGTTTGTTTCTGTTAGTGGCCACTGGGTGGAGGAAAAACTGAAAAAGCTGAAAGTTGAGGGTAGGAGTAAGTGGCCTGATTTCCAGGCCGCTCAGAGTGCCTGCAAGTCCCCTCTCCTGCCGACGGTACTCAGCAGCTCCTGGAGATCAGATCATCTGTTTTGATTTTGAAATAAGGCTTGATTGTTTTTTTTCTCTATATTTTTTCTTCTTATTAATTCAAGATATGGAGAACTAGAGGATAAGCAGAAATTGGTGGGAATGTGCCTTCGCCTTACAAACGTGTTTTTTGACCGGCATTATGCGATTTAAAACGCCGTCCCTTTTGATCGCCCCATTACGCTTCAGCCTTTGCGATATGCAAGAAATTACCTTCAGGACCTCGTTTCTTCACTCACTGGTGGGTTTGGGATGAGACTGGTCCCTTAAACCGCTGCTAATGCTTCTGCAGCGGGGGCTCAAAGTGAAAATGAAGCAGTCGCTTGGAAACCTTCCTCCTTTTTGTGCCACTTATTTTACATTCTCAGATACAGTTCGTAGTCTGGAAAAAGGGCAAAAGTGGCAAAAACGTTACCGGCAGGGCAGCAGGAAGGGGCGGCTGTGTAACGCCATCTGCTACAAGCCCCTGTTCCGAGTGGCGTGTACTTTTGCCAAACTTCAGCCACTGTGAACAAAATTTGGAGGGAATCTTCTATTTTGGGCATTTCCCTTAAGCTAAGTTCTTTAGGAAAATTTAGGTCAAAATGACTTTTGAGGATGGAGTTGGAGAATGATACGCTGGAGCTCTGAAAAGTTACATGTCTCAGTGCTTTGAAGCAAGGACCTGAAATTTGGGTGGGGGAAGGACCATGGCTTTTTACCCAGAGATGTCTGTTTTACCACTCCTGATCTATGCACGTTCGGCTAAATCATAGGTATTTCCATAGCTTGCAGYTCGCATGTGTCCCGTAGGGACAGCTTTGGTATATTTAGCAGCTGAAATCGGAAGCGGATCCAGGCACACGGGCTCCTCGGGAGCTAGCGGATCTCAGCCGCCGAGGGGCTGCGTTGCTGAATGCAGATGCAGCAGGTGGATGCGCTGCGCGCTGAGCAGTCCTAATCTGACGGTTTGGAAATTCAGAGTACTCCACTTTGCAACTTTAAATGTTGTGCAATGTATATATTCTAAACTGGGCAAACAAAGCTTCAACTGCACATATCTCAGAATTTCTGCAGTACATTTTGGTATGGAAAAATATTTTTCACTAAAATTTTAYCATGGTCAATCTGTTGGGAATTGCAAAGGACGTGGGATCCCATCTCTCTGATAATAGGMATATTGCCACAAAGGTCTACGTGTAAAATCCAAACTGTATGGATCTACAAACTGCCTCAGGGTTACCCCTATTATCTGTAGGAAATAGTCCTACGAGAGCACCCAGGGACTGTGCAACACTGAGAAAGCAGCTTTCCTCACACTGGATCAGTGATTTATTTTATTTTGGAGCCTTTTCTGAGGGGTGGGTTGGGGGTGAGATAATTCTAATGAGGATGTAGCAGCCCGAGAGCTCTTGTGCAAGTAAGCAAATAGCTGGGCACTCTGGCTACACTGAGTTTCAGAGCATACTCATCCTGCAAATACTTTTTTTTTTTTTTTGTGTGTGTGTGTGTAAAATAGTTAATGCTGTATGTTTCAGTGGCATTCTCAATATGATACATTAAAATTTTTATGTGGACAAAAAGTATTGGTGGGACGCCCTGGACTGGAGAAATAAGACAAGAATTATTTGCTTCTCTCTTTTTGAACGTTGCTGCAAAGCAATTTTTGCTTGTTTCCTGCACTAATGGCAGCGTTACGTAACCTGGTGTTTGGAATTACAGCAGAACCTTTCCATGCCCAAGATAGTCTAATGTCTTTCTGGGGCTTGCATTGCATAATTTAGGGCAGGATGAGCGGGATGTATAGACTAGCAGGGTCACAAAGCATCGTTTGGATAGAAGTGAAGGCAGGGAGAGAAATCAGACCATTTTTTTCTTGACTGTGAAACCTGCTTTAAAACAGATGCATTGCATTTGCGGTCAGCCAGGGGCTACCRTATCTCTGGGTTACCTGGACCTTCTCTTTCCACTTGAAAATTTTGTTTGGTTGGAATTTGAGGACTTTGGCCATTTTTGAATTTTTCAAACATTCAGAAATCCTGGAAACACAGCGGCTTGCATAGTGTGTATGCACAGCTACTTTAACATGGCCCAGTCTCGCTGGATATGCTCTGCTCCCTGGGAAGCCCTGGTCTGAAATATTGCCACCTGGGTCTACCTACCTGAATGCTCACACATGCTATGTCTCAGACCTCTGTATCCTAGAGAGCTGGCAGAAAGTGATATCATATATGTGAAAACTTCACGTAGCTCTCAAGAGGTGCATACTAGCATTTCCATACTCCATGGGGATGTGATGAGTTTTCCGTTAGTATCAGCTCTCTGGAAGGAGCAGAGGGTATCAAGATTTTGCATCTCTGAGCTTGAGTTAAATTTGGAGCCAGATGCATTGTTTTGATTATCTCTAGAGTTGCAGGGGTCCCTTCCAGCCCTCACTGCTGAGGAGTCTGCACTGATGTGCGAGACACAAGGAATGTGTTGAATGACGAGGGAGAGCCACGTTTACAGCTTTGCTCTTGCTGATGGCACGCGTGGCTTTTGCCCAGAGAGCCTGTAGGCTCCAGAAGCCTGGCTCCCTCCCATCACCTGGAGGAGGGCACAGGTCGATGGCACGAAAGCCTCTAGTAATACTATATCAGTGTTAACCGGACTGAGACTCCAGAGAAAAGGTTGCATAAAGGCAACCTGGGACAAATGGTTCAGATCAAATATTCATACTTGTACGTTAATATATTGGATTGGTTAACATATTGCATCAATGTGGATGTGTTTCAAAATACAAAGATCATAGAACAGAAGCATTTTTAATGCTATAAAGGGCAACGATAAAATGAAGACAGCTGAACGAGAAGAATACAAGACATTGTGGCAGAATGCTGAGATGCTACATCATAGAGTTGCACACAGGGCAGAGATGAAGGAGAGGAGAAGTCCGAGGAGCCCAATTCAAATTACTCAATGGCCTCCAAAGCAGAAATAGAAACCTGCTGTTGCAGTGGTGAGGAAGGTTTCTACAGGCTGGTTCAATTAACGGTTCCTCTGCTAAAGCTTGCTAAGAGCGGGTCCAGGCACGTGACCTAGGACGCAATGTGTGTTGCTTGTGCCAGTCGCAAGTGGAATTTTGAGCGTTTGGCATAAGTAATGTAACGTGTCGTTTGCTTTCTGATGTGCTCTAATCTGCTTTAAAACACAGATGGGTCCTCTCAGTACCATACTGTTACAGACGTTAACTGTCCTGTTCATGGCGAAATAATTCAACCTAAAGAGAAGCGGTATCTATGTTTCGGTGCTTACAGCCATTTGTCTACCAGTTCTGGCTCTGCCCTGCGATCCCTCTTTCTCCAGGGTCTGATCCGCATACAAAAGTCAATGGGAACGTTGCCTTCAGCTTGGCGAGGGCCACAACTCGCGCTGACGGAGATTACTGTCAGTTTGGACAAGCTAGCTAAACAATATGGTCTTCTAAGCAGGTGGCTKTGACGGGCTTTCAAAGCTGGTCTTTCGTCCCTTAAAGGTTTTCTCCCGTGTTTGTTTTTTTTTCTTGTAGATGTAGTTGGTTTGATGCAAATGCAGTGAAATCATCCAGAAATATAAAAAAGAAAGTATCATRATATAACTTTAAAACACTTAAGAAGAACTCTCTCAGACTTGAGCTAAGTGTAAAGGGATCTCCTGGAAGCATTTGTTTTTATAAAGAATGTTTTGATTGCCGCTGTGCTTGGATTGAAGAGGCCATAATTTATTCTTTTTCCTAACGACTGGCAATTAAATGGAGAAGGCGAAGTACCGCCGCTGACTTTGCGGGGACGGGGAACTYGCCCGAAGCGCGCACGGCGGAGCGTGGCTCCACGGGCGCCGCTCCGCGGTGGTGGAGGGCTTTCACCAAGCCCCCTGCGTGAAGCCCGGCGGGGTCCCCCCGGCGCTGCCRYGYGTCGGGCTCCTGCCTGCAGGTGCCCAAACCAACCGCAAAAGGGGGATCGGCCGYGGGGAGGAGGGACGGAGACCCCGCGCCGGGCGCGAAGGGAATCTCATCGCGAGCTGCCGGAGGGCAGAGCCCCGACTCTGGTGGGCTTGGTCTTTCTTCTCTCTTTAGTTGCACGTGAAGATTGACTCGGAGGCTGGTTCGGCAGGAGCAGGGGCATCGTGACCATGCGCTGGGGCTCTGTTGCTCGCRGATAATTTGTTTTATGAAACCCACATAAAAGAGTTGTCATTTAGAGAGGAATATTAACAAAGGACTTTTTGTCCCCAGATTATACCCCACAGAGCGAATACTGTAGCTGTTAGAGATTTCCTGTGTACAGAGTAGGATACAGTAACAGTTTTTCAATTAATATAATGTTAAAAATACACAGTATGGCTGCACAGAGCTGAAGAATGGTGTTTTGCTGATGTATTCTTGAGGATAAAACAATAAAATGCTGCAGAAATACAATTTAATGTGGCAAGACCTGACATATGCATCTACTTCAGGTTTTGTTAATAATGTTCTTAATTTGCAGTGTGCCAAAGGAAGGTAGCTCGGTGATGCTGTATTTATGATGTTAACATAGCAGTGCTGCAGTGTAGTTTTCACCACAGAGCAGAACTCAGATTACTGGGGATTTAACATGAAAAGTTCAATAACAATAATTTAATATGTACTAAGAGCAGTTAGAATGATAGTTTTTTTTCCCTTTCTATCAGCAGGGAATGAATGTGTTGGATCATTAAGCCTTGCTAGCCTGCTCCCTGTTCAGAAAAGAAATATGTGTATGGGTCCACATCATTCCAGGGTTGCAGTCCCTGTCTTTACCTTGCCTTTCATGGTGTGATGCTGATTTACATCAGCAGAGCATCCTGCCCCCCTGTCGAAGACAGCATCTTTGTAGGGCCATAAAAATCAGGGATGAAATTATATTGGTATATTGAAGATATCAACTGTATTTTAATGTACTTTSGCAGGAAAAGAAACTGGGTGCTGGAGGGAAGAAGTATGTTTACTTTTCACTCTTTGACTTCTAACTCCTGGTTCAGAGGAAGCTGTCAGAGACCGAACGCACACTGGCTTCCGAAACTTCTGCGTGAATTCACGGCTGGRGACACGTGCTGAATTAACAGCCCCGCAGACAAGTCCTTTACTTGGGTGCGTTTCGGGATTCCCGTACAAAGCCCGACTGTTCCCGTTTTTGGGAAGGGACTCTGTCTCTCAGTTCCAGGCGTGTTGTCAGTACGTAATAAATACTCCTAAATATATCCTGCACGGGGCCCGGAGGATGGAGTCCCCCCTCGCTGCAGCACCCTCCCGCGTGTTGCTCTTGTACYGCCTTTGGAGGGCAGGAGAGCTGCTGGCCTTCGCCCGGCTCTGCAGGTGCCTAGAGGAGCTCTGTAGGGGCTGTGGCTCYAGTTTTCTTTTCTATGAAATTTTCTTTTAAAATCTATTCAGGGCTTCATTTTTCTCACCTGATGATGAAGAGGCTCCGCGGTGCAGCTGCTTTGCTTCAGGTGACCCCTAACTATTTAGGGGGCTGCTAGGATGTCCCAAGATTTACCTGGGGCGTTTGTCAGTTGGAGCTTTCTGCCCGTGTTACGTGMGCCAAACACCATCCTTGCGCTCTGCTTATGCTGGCCTTCCAAATGGTTTTCTCTCAGCAAGGGCTGGTCCCTTCGAGTCCCAAGTACCCGGCACCCAGGGAGATCGCACAGGGCGTCGTGAGCTCCCGGCTGCCTTGGCTCCCAGCTAAGCCTGCTCTGGTGACTGGGGGGTTGAGACACTCCTCTGCTTCCCCTACGGATGGACAAGAGGTAGCARTCTTGATCAGCTCTGGTCTACGGGCCTGTGTGTGGCAGGGGAAGGAACTGTCCCACGTACAGTTCATTTCAGTAAATGGGTTCAGCTTTCTCTAAAATATAAGTTCCTAAACATACCCCCCCTCAAAAAAAAGTAGCCACTGATATCTTCCGATTAATGCATTGTTGTAAGTCTGTGATAAGTCTAGACTTTTTTTAATTAAATTAAATGAAGATAATTGTTATTATGTGGCTGATTATGGAATCTAGTAAAACTTGAGAAGAAAGGCTGATATACTATGAGCTCAACTTGATTGCCATGTTCTCCCTGTACTCTAACCAAGGCAACACTCCCCGAACTTAGAACTCTATTTAAAGAAAAACTGAAAATTTCTGGAAACTTTTACTCATGAATCTTCTTTAATTCCAAGCTCTTGATCCCTAAATTCCAGGAGGTCTCAKTCCCTCCTCCTTGGAACGGCATCTAAATCCCTCGTTTAAAGCAAGGAATCACTTTCTGCTTGCTACTAAAAGAAAACTTTAATTATCCCTTCTGGAGTCAGGCTTTTGCACCTGAAGCTGATTTTTTTTCTGAGCTTTATGATGTTGGTGGTATTCCCAATGGCTCATGGAGCAGAATGGCTTTTGGGATCAGCAGAACACCACCCCACCAGGGTGGGGAAGCCACCCTTGAACAGCATGGCCACCATAGGCAGGGGTCCCTGCATTTCACATGAATTAAGAGAGGGATTGGAAGGTCAYGTGGAAAATTTCTCAAGCCTAGTGTCGCAAAACAAAATCAAGCTATTGCACAAGTTAGAGAAGTTTCCCATTCAGCTTCAACTAGGACTTAAGCATCAGCCCTTGGGTTGCGAGGGTCRTGAGCTGAGGGAAGACTACTGTGGGATATGCTGTTCCTGCAAGGGATCACCACAGGAGAAAAGGCCATTTAGCACCTTGTCGCTGCTAAAATACACAATATTTTGCAGGATCGGGCTGCAAWGTCTTTCTCCTTTTGCCAGGGTAGATCTATTGCTTGGAGTAAGTGGAGCAACAGGCCTGAAGTGTCCTACATATGGGTTATATATTGGCTTTTGGACTTGGTTGTGTGACTTTGCTACTAAGAATSATCTTGAGCAGATCACTTACACTTACAGTAGTCCTAAAAATGCCCCGAAAAAAAGAATTTGGCAAGAACAGCCAATATGGGATAAGAATGACGTATGCTAAAATCAGGATGTGGGAGAAATTGGAAAAAGCTGAGCCAGGTTTTGCTGTTTGTAGACAGGGCAATGTCTGCGTAATAAGCTATCCTTAATATGAGACTAAAAAGAAATCATTCTTTCTTATTGTAACACTGGCCTGCAGTATCAATGTGAGTACATCTAGCTGTTTCCAGCTGCCTTTAACTTAGCTAGATATTGAATATTTGAGTTCATTATAAACACAAGATGAAATTATCTTCATTTTCCAGAGGGCTCACAATGCAATAYGAACAATTCAGCTAAAATAAAGTATTTATTAATATCTCTGAAAACTGTAAAGATTATTTCCTTGTCTATAGCTGGATACTACAATCCCTGCCTCACAGGATCAATCTGTTCCTGGCTTAGCAGCACCAGCTCCGTCCAGGAAGCTGGAGAAAGAGCTGTTCCTCCCTGGTCAGCACCCAGCTCTGCCAGCTACTTACACACACGGTGATTCCTGGTAGTTGTTTGTATTTGGCTATTTGTCAATGGCTGGAAAACCATACATTAAACTTTCCAGCCCAGWACCAGGACTTTGTCTGAGGTGCTGATTTGACTGGACTGTACTGTATTATCAAAGCTGACATCCTTCAGATAAGGGAGACTCTTTGACTCATTTCCATTACTGGTCCACCAGCAAAGGGATTAAAGGAATTAATTTCATTAGTTAAGTTTTGACATTATACAGTTTTTTCCTCCTCTATTTCCCCATCCCTCRTGTTGCCCAGACAGCTCAGCATACTTTTGATTAACAGGAAAAGATTTTTATCTGTTTCTAATGTTAACCTASTCTGTTTCTTTGCTCTTCTGGCAGTGAAAAAATCCAATGGCATTACAGAAGGAACCATGAACACTTCTAATGTCATCCTGTTCAGCATTCCCCTTCTTAGTAAAACAAGCTTTAATATTCAGGACATTCAATAAGCTGTAGTGAGTGCCAGTTTCTTGCTTGTATACTTGTTGCATTGCCAAAGTCTCTTTGGCTCTCCAACAGGGATGCACAATAGTAGAAATGAGTAAAGTGAAATACCAGATCCAGCTCTGATCAAACGCTGGAAGAGTTTTTATTTAGATTTGAACTTTCTCACACCCATTTCTATGCAATAGTTGCTGGTGYTTGGTGGCTTGCCACAGCATAAATATAATATTCTGGAATGTGTTTAGCTTTAGAGGATTACCTGGGAAAAAAGTCTTTCCAATTGTAGTAGTTTAAGAGGTCTGTTTCAACACTGACTTCCTCACCCCTCCTTTCTTTCTTTTTAACATCTGCATGTGAATATAATAAAGTGCAGACTGAAGCTGGTCATTTACAGAGAAGGAAGCGCGCTGGTGTTGTAATTGAGATGTTACTGCCTGCCTCTATGGCACATATTAGCTGAATAAAACATGCAGTCAATAAAATGAAACAAAACAATAAAACTAAGCCCTTTGGTGCTCTGTTATAGGGTGTTATGCAACATAGAAACCTGCAGTCATAAAACTGAGAATGAGGGAAACCTTACACCTTCAAGAACAAAGGCATCCAAGTATTAAGTTGGAAAGAGCACTAAACTTCTATTCTCTTTGCACCTGGAAGCAGTTAGTTTTAAAAGCCATACAGGTTTATACTGTTCTCTTCCAATTTAAATAGGGCCTTCATGTGTTCTTGTTAGATGCTTATACAGAAACATGGTTTTAATTAAGGCCTGCATTGATCCAAGTCCAAAAGATACATTTATTTCGGAAGATAAATTCATTAGCCATAGGCATAGAAAGCCGGTGTTCTTACTGAGGCAGTTCCAGCCTTGGGAACTATGATGTTCTGCATCCTCTCTGAACGTATACTGTGCCATACACCTTTGTTGTGCATGGCATCAATCAAGCATACTGTATCCTCAAGCCGTTTGGCATAATTAATTTTGAGAAATAAAGACAAGCTGAAGGAGGAAAATTAAGATGTATAAGCATGGGAGGACAGATGTTTTCAGCTGTCAGATTTCCCTAGCATTCATTGGGAATTTGTGTGTGATACTTAGTCATGGAAAATAAATCTTAATGAATAATTTATTGAAAAATATGAGTTTCAGTAAATTGCCTAGACATGGTAGTAAGTTTCATGAAAGTGTTTGTAGGTATTTGTAGCTTAGAGATATTTGGTCAATATTTCTTGGCGTGTAAACTAATAGACCTCTTGAGGACATGGGGTATTTCTCATCAGACAGGCATAACTTACTCTGTGCCTAGGAGCTGGAAAGTGCGACTTTTTTTTGACATTTCCTAGCTTGTTTAAAGCATTCCCCCCCACCTCAAATATCCTCTCTTGTGWGACCCTGAAACTTCTTGTGGTACATGTGAAGCATAAAATGTAAAAATGTTGCACAAATGAGAATGACTATTTAGGAAAACCTCTTTATAGTAGTCATAAAGATTATGCTATAGAGTATAAAAGAGATTATACTATAGAGTAATAGAGAAATGCTATATAACCTGTAACACCAATGTGTGCAGTGAAAAGTTGCAAAGCTATGATGTGAAAATTCAGAAAGAATTAGGAATTTGGAACAATCACATTTTCTCTCTTGATTCCTCCCTTCTGCCTCTTCTAATTTTAGATAAAATTTGGTATAACATGTCAGTTTCTGAAAATGTGTTAGTGCATATGCTTATAGATGCTAAGAGTTGAACACCATCTYCTGATAAATGCATAAAGCCAGGTCTCTTTCCATGAACATAGGCTTGGAATGATCCCAGGCAAACATATTCTGGACAATTGTTATTCACAAGAATGGCCTCATCTGACTTTTGACCACTTTCATGCTTAATAATTTTTATGGACCTGGTYTGAAGTCCACTGCACTGTTTAAAGCCCAAGGCACATGACAGATGTTCCTTGACACCAATGAACTTTGAACATGGCACTGTAGGTTCAAATACTTGCAGGCCTGGGTCATTAGTATGCCATCTGCTTTCTCTGCAGCTATAGGATAGATCTTATCGTACTATTTAAAGGGAGTTAGATTGTCTGATCTGAAGTAGCCATCACTAACATATATTTCTTCTTTGATTATACCCCTAAACTAAAAAAGCTTGTTCTTTCACTTCATTACGATTAGCATTGCATGATTAGATTGCATTTTTGTATGTACCTTCTTAATACAAAATGAAGTAGTCCAGCATAGCYTGTGGTTTCTTGTGCTGTGCAAAACTGTTAGACATTGTGCAAGTCTAAATCAGTAAAGTCTGAATGATGTAGCACTAAGATTGTAGTCATAAATACTGTAGAGGTGAATGAACCTTAAAATTTCTTTTTACTGGTATCTGCGGAGATGATCATCGCAAGGCCTGATAAATACTTGAACTCGAAACATTGAGTCACGGATGGTGAAAATTATCGACAGACTTCTGACCTGTTCAAAGTGAATAAACTTACTGTGCATCAGTTTGTTCCAGTTACTAATGCCACGGAACCCCTTTCCTGTACAGTATATTGACCTCTTCTCTCTTCTATTTTCTACTTGACCTCAGGAAAAGCTTGAGWGTGAAATAGTAAACTGTTTGCCAAAGCTGCTAGGTATGCATTGAAGAAGTCTCTGCTGGACTGTGCATGTCTTTGAATACAGATTACTTTAAAACCCCCGCAAGTGTGAGTTTAGGCAATCAGATCACTGCACTTACCTTTACAATGGAATTTTATTAGAAAATCCATTTACTTCAACTCCCTCAAATCTGATCCCGTTTTGTTTTGAAAGGAGAATGTATATGTTTTCCTCACCTAATGTAGGATTGTATTTGTTTCATTAAACTTAATTTCTTCATATATAAATGCCAGTTTCTAATTTCTGAGAGACAGGCGGACAGTCGAAGGGATACAGTGGTTATGGGAATGAATTAGCAGCCAGGAAACAATGCTTCTTCCCAGCTCAGAATTTCCTGGTTTTACTCATTCAAAATTATTAAAGTTTTGAAGCGATCAAACAAACGAGGCGGAACCTTTTGCTATTAGAGAGGCTTTCAGAAAAAACAACAAAACACAACTCCCCTAGGTTACCAATAAATTCCTACTTGTCTCATTGCTAGGGGAAAATATAGTGGGGAAGGAAGAAGAGTTGACAGTGACGGTGATTTTCTCAAGAGCTTCCTGATCCAGTATCACTGATTAAGCACACAACCTGATATTTATTTTACATCACTTTTCTTGCTAGCTTGTTTTGATATTTCTTCACAGGTGTTCTGAAGGAAAACTAAGGCTCTGCTGAGATTTTCTGTATCTCCTGTTATTTAAATCATAGTTCTTTTTTGTTTTGTTCCTGTGTGGTATCCAATAGAAAAATATCTTGGGCTATGATCAGAGTTCCTGGATGCTACTCTGATTTCCAGAGGAGAAAACTGGATTGAGAGTTTGGGTTTTTCAGGACAGGTTTAGGTCAAAAAAATCTCAGAGAACAGTTAATGTTTTCTGTATTTTTCACATGGACTAAGTCATCTTTGATTTGAAGAAATGTGGATTGTTTTGTCTATTTCAGGAAAAAAAAAACAAATGTAGAGCAAATATATAAATACGAAGTAAATTTATGGCCTCTTGAATGAGTGTAATAGGACTTGGTTCTCTGGCTCTGGCTTTCCCCCACCAGCTTTGCTCTTGAAGCACTAAGGCAGAAGGCCTTTGTTAAGGGTGAAGTTTCAGAAGGAATTCTTCATCTTTCAGAAATTTGCTCTTTTCCTAGTCAAAAATTCTTTGATTTCTTGTGTACAAGTGATTCTTCATGGTCTTCCCTTTCTTTCCCTAAATTAGTCCCTCAATAAATATAGACAGAAATAAAAATACTAAATACAATGTATRTACCTGTAATATGTCCATTCAGGTTAACGTTGCACATGCAGCTAGTCAGGGAAACACATGAATGAAGGAAGGTTATACAAGATTAACGAATATATGAGCTATTGTGCACAGTTAGAGAATTAGGACAATTTTCCAAGATTTCCTTTTAAGAATTCAACAACACGCAATTTACTGAATATTACATATTTTTTTTATAAATAGCAGTTGTTTGTGAACTTAAGTGCCASTATATGGATTTACTGTGGTGAACTACAACATTTCTTCCTTACAGAAAAACAYAGCTTTGCTGTACATCCTCCAGTAAAATAAGCATTTTAAGAGGATTGAAGTTTCAGTATAATTTATAGTTATCATTTCAAGTACCGAGTTCTTAGATCATTTCCCTCTGTTTTCTCATTGGTGAGGAATGTTCAAGGACTGTAATATCAGCATGTCTTCTATTACAAAGTTTAACTCCAGAAACATTTAACAAGGTGAAAGTTCTAAAATTAGCCACTTTTCTCCCGCCCACACATTGCACACCTGTATGAGAACAAGGCCATGTACAGTGTACTCTACACTTTCTTTCCTCATTACAAATGAAAACACTCTAACCTAGCATGCAAAACTAAGCATTGCCTATTTTCATTAGGTCAAGCGAGCTATTCATTCCAGATGTAAACCATTCCATTCAACCTTCCCGAAGCTGGAAAGTGCCTTTTCCTGTACCTGTGTCTGGCTTTTGGTGGGTGATCTCTTTCTTCCACTTTCCCTGGCTTTCCTATTGCACAGCGTATCCCTGAGGTTTTGTTGCTTCAGTTGTATAGCTGATGCAGACTAAAGGCATMAGACAGGTGAGGAATTCAGCCAGCTCCAACAATTTATCCTTTTACACCATGCTCCCAAGATACTTCAGCAATATGCACTCACTTAAGTGTGTCGCTTACACCTTTYTTTTGGCAGTCATATGATAGGAGGGCCTGATCTGTCAGTCAAACGTGTGAATTTCAATAATCCTCTTGACTGCTTGTTGACAGTAAATTTAGTTTGATAAAGAGTTTACAGAAGTTGGTTCTAGCTGTGAACACAAGAGCAAGAGAGAACGCCAGCCCGGCCGTGGCTGGAGCACTGGTCTGACTTGTTAGCCCTCAGAGAAAGTTGTCAAGAGCCCTGCTTGCTGCAGCAGCACAAGGTATTGCCGTTGCTACCAAAATGTTATACTTTGCATTCATGTGCAGAACAGTGAAAACTGATTTTGATCCTAACATTAAAAAGAGGGAACAAAATTGGGAATATATTGGGAACTCATCAACAGCTGGGCATAAGCTTTACGGAGAAGTTTTCAGGGGTAGTGATTGCTTCTTTGATGTGTGTTGGCTTTGTGAATAACATTAAGGGGCACCAACCTCTGCCTGGAGCATGTAGGTGCCATGGGAAAACAAGTGACTGTTAAACTGTCCTCACTGCTGCTAACTTTGTGATACACCTGAGTATATAAGTGCTTATAAAAATTTACACCATATCTTTGCTTTCTTTGTATTTCAGGGGAGCACTTAACCAAAGCACAGAAGTAGGCCTGTGAACACCCCCGGGGAATAAAATTGTCATCGTATTGCTGGCAGACTTTGAAATGAAAGTGCAATGTAATTTTTTTCCTATTTCTTTAACTAGGAATAAAAAATGAGTGTTTAAAGCATAGATCATGTTGAAAATGATTTTTTTTGTGTGTTTTTTTTTTTTTTGGAAACATGATGAAAACCAGAAAATTAGAGACAGCTGAGTCACATGATTCTTAGGTATAGACCCAGCACATGAAGTTCACTGCTTGGACTGATGCCTTTGCAGCTGAGAAATCCTTTTAATTTTTTTAAAGAAGTGATTCACTTGGCACACTGAAGTAAGAGGAATATAGGAAAATATATTTTGTCAAGTCTACTGTACACATACTTTGGAGATAGTAATCTACAAATATTTCCATTAAAAGTTTTTGCTGTGTTGCTTTGGGTCTTGTAAAAAGTGAGGATTTCATAGCATTTTCCATCTCTCTGTGGACCTTAAAGGCACAGACTACAGAAGAAGTCTCTTCTGAAAAGCTACTTGCTTCAGTTGAAACATTGACTGTTAATAAATTAAAATAAATATTCTTTGTATAATTTATCATTTGCTTTACAAAAAGGAAGTGTGGTGCTTACAAAAGGACTTACATGTTTTTCTTGCTTGTTTTTTAGTTCATATGGGTTGCAAAGAGGAAAAGGTATCGCAATAATCATACTCAGAAGGAAATGCAGGTTTCTGATGAGGAGTAACAGGCTAACAGTTCCCACTGTGTTACAGTGACGCCATAAATTAAGAGAATCCGAGTTTCCTTCATTAGGAACTTTTCTTGCTGCAGGCTGGCTGTCCTTGAACATTCCCACCCAGTGGCGCCCATGTCCAGTGGGATCAAAAATAATCGTTCGGGCRACAACGAAATGAGAGAGCTCAAGGACGATGAAGATGTATTTGGAGTGAGTTCCAGCCGTGTAGTGATCTTAAGGAGCTGTTAACTACATACAGTGCATTAGCATGTTAAAATGCGTAGGAAAGAAGTCTTAAAGCAGGAAGCTGGCTTGCTGATAACTGCATAAATGGTTTAAAGGTTGTGGGGGTACGAGCTCTGTGCCTCTGCACAGCTGGTGTTGGATGCCATTGCTCAGAAATCTTCACGCTACTTTTGAGCAACAAGCGAGTCTCTATTTTGAATATGAATGAGTGAAGTCAACTGCCCCTTAATTTATACACATTGCCAGAGACTGTCCCAGGGTTTGGAATTAAATACTCCAGCACAAATCTCTTTAAACCTCTCCTAAATAAGAAATTATGCTAAAGCTCTTTAGTAAGGAGGTTCTCCCCCCTGTTGAAATAAAAATCAATTATGTTTGCTCTGCTGTGAACAATGTCGCGCCGCAGCCTTGCTTTCTAATTGGTTAATGCCTTAATGACCTGCTGGGAGGCTATGATGCATTGCTTTGGACCCTCTCTGCAGGCTTTTAGACTACCAGTCAGATGTCAATGGAGCTTGACTCAATAGGGGTTCTTTTTCTAAAATTCCATTATTCATCAGGGTTTATGCACTAAAATGATCACAAAATAAAACCCTCACATCAGGCAGAGTTAAATAGAATTATGGATGCTTTACTCCATTGTTAGACTCTGAGATTGTCACTGGATTAGAATTAGGTTCTTTTTTATTTGTTAAATCTGATGAAAACATTTTCTCAGTTTTGAGGTTTTCTGTTAAAAAGCATTGAAAGAAACAACTTTAAAGTTTTTCTCTGAGGAGGTGTATATGTATTTTAAATAAATTTTATCTATTAGTTTTTATTTTCAGCCATGAAGCAACTGTTTAAAAGAAGTCTTATTCACAAATGAGTGATAAGTATGTGACCATTCATTTCATTGAATAGCATTGTTGAACTGTTCTATTTTTATCAGAATTGGAATGAATAGGATAAAAGTCCCGTATTTGTTTCATATGTTCTTCCTAATGGATAATATAACCAGTAAGGTGCTATTTTAAAAACTCCTGTTGGCTGTTTTATGAAGCTGGTGCCTGAAAATAGGAGCTGCTAATAGCAGAAGACTTTTGTTCCAGAACAGGAAGGAGCACCATTTCCTTTGCATAGAGAAGATGCTTTCCATGATAAGAGCCTGAGGATATGTAACAGGAAGAAAGGTACATTTAAGCTGGAAAAGCATTATTCCTATTTAATACATATACACATCTATATTCAATTTGAAAAGTAAAAAGGAAATGACAAAGGTATGTTTTTATAACAGCCTCAAGAAAACTTTAACAGCTATTTAAACATAAGTAATTCTATTATGAAATAACAAATTAGGAGTTACCATAGCAACTGCATGTAATAATTTATTCATACTATGTCTGGAACATATACCACCTTCTTAAGGTGACTGACTGATGTGTTGTGTGAAATACGTGTATTTCCAAATTAGTAAGGAAGTCATATAATTACAGTAGAAGAACACCTTTTTCTCAAAGGTTAGAAATAAGTGAAATGTACAGCAGTTTAATTGGCTTCATTTTTTTAAGTCCACTTGTTCTGAAAAATTCTCTAATTTCTAAGTTTTAACCTTCTGATTTTAAAATAAGGCCGGAAAGCATATCTCTTAGGATCCACATCAGTGAGATATTGTTCTTTTTCTTTGTCAGATATCTGCAAAATCCTCTTACTTTTTTGAAGAGGTAGATGCCCCTCCTCAGCTCATACAGTGAGCATTGCATTTTCAGCAGTCCAGTTCTTTTTCTCACAACTTGCATCTCTTTGTCTCCTGATTATTACCATCACTTTTAACAAATTATAATRCTAAATAAAATAATACATATACTTTTTATATTTGTCTAACATATAGATACAGTTTATGATTTGCAACTTATCACCAGTAATGCATGACAACTTCTCATCGTGCTGATTATCACACACAGGAGAGTGGAGAATGAAGAGGCTTTCATTTGCACATTAAGGAGATGGACATGGTTGTTTTCTAAAGCCTTGGATACCTCTGTGAAAATGGGGATCCCAGTCATTCAGAGAATGCATCTTAGCCCAGTATTTAGATAATTTCTTCGCATTTATGAAGGCTCCATCCACATCTCTATCTTTTCAGTTGAAGACTAGGTCATGGAAGATAGTCCTAAGCAGAGCTCCCGTTATCTACCAGCAGCTTCTTTAAACGGCCATTTCTCCTCTGCTGTTCGTTATTTAAGCAGTCTACTCAAACTATGCTGTGTATTAGATTGTCTCCAGGGAAGAACACTCACTGTGATTATGACTGGTTACGTGGGTTTCTCAAAACAACGTCACCCTGTCTCCAAATCTGGTGTGCCCCTTTGTGCACAAATTGGAATGAGAAGCTCTGGAATCTCAGAAGTTTACTGTGTTATTTCTTAATATGAAAAGCCTGTAATCCTTGATTAATATATTGCACCTTGTCAAGAACAAAGAGCACTTATAATASTCCAAGTCTTCAGAGTTTGGTATTGATCAATTACTTAAGGTGAGAAAATGAGCTGGAGGTTGGGAACGTCGCCGGCTCGCCAAATGCTGCTCTTTGGAATTCAGAGAGGCTTGTTACAGATTCAGCTATTATGTTGCATCTGTAAATGCTAAAAAGCTGTTTTGTTTTATAACACCATACCCCCACCCTTATCGTGCAAGAACCATTCTCTGCACATCTAATTCTAATCAGTAAAGTAAATAAACTTGAATTTGGAATATTCTCAGGAGTACTTGCGCATACTTGCTCATGTTTTCATAAACGCTTAGGAAAGGACCCAAGTTTCTGGTAGCTAATATTAAAGCTTTAGCTGAAATTCTCATTCTGGCTGTCCCAAACAAGATTTTCTTCCACTATGCACTTGGAGAATTATGGGACTCTGGAAGGTGACATGACACTCCACAGGAAACCATAAAGTCTTTTGGCCCTGAAATCTAGGACTGCAAATGTCATTAGATTTATTTTTTGCATAATTCTCCTTAAGGAATCGTTTTTTCTCCCYCTCTTTTTTTTCCAGATATAATTCTGCACATCTATTTGTCTTTGAGGTGAAACACTTGCATTTTCATGTTTTGTAAGGCATGGCAGGAGAAAAGCCTGGTTTCTATTTAAAACAACACAAAATAACTACAAAGGTCAATATACAGATAACACGATTGTCTGATACTGAGCTATAATCTTGTGATTATAGAAAAATCAGTGGGCCTATGGGCTTGCCATTATCCACTTCATCTTGCATGGCAGATGTATCAGCTTCCTAGGGAATTAAGAGTTACATTTAACTTCGAATTACGGAGAATTTTACAGAAGGCTATTAACTTACTAATGAGTGAATTAATAGCATCAGTTCAAGAAAGTTGGACTTCAAACTTAGTTAGAACAAACTGTGAAGTAGGGAGATTTTTTGCTTCCTTCTGTAATATTTTTGGTGTCGTCGTCTTTAATGCCAAAAAAATTGTCTTTTTTAATGCTTGAGGATTTGTCTTTCCAAGCAGCCTAAGGCTCTGGGGGAAACTTACCCCAGCGTATGAGACTGTAGCAGGCTTGTTCAGTACTGGCTTTCTTAAAATACTSCTTAAGTTTTATCTACACCTTGTGCTAGTCTCTTTGCAAGTAGCTAGGTCACCCTGAAGCACTAGGTGCTTGACTTTTCCCCCCCTAAAATCATCCGTTAATACTTTAGGCAGTTTTTTAATCTACAAGGCAGCCCTTGTAAGTTTTCAAAGAAAAKAATAAGCTTTAACGAGAAGACCTGTTAAATTTTAGTATTCTATTTTTCTTTTTTAAAATACGATAAAAATAAAAATGAAAAAGTAGTATGCTGGTTCATATTCAGTCATACATGTAGAAGAAATGTACATACTGTTAACGACGGAGTCGATACTGAAGTGGGTGCCCTTTGCTCACTAGGACTCCAACATTAGCTAGAATTAGCTTATTTTTCACTGATACATCTGTGCATGCACACATGCATCTGCACCCACTGTGAGAATGAAACTRGTTTAGTTCTGACTGAGAAAGCAAAATGGGAAATTTCTAGTGGAATAAATGCTTGGCTGAAATTTGTGGCTGCTACACTTATTAAAATCAAGAAAGCCACAGAAATAAAACAACTGCTGCAGATTTTCAGCTTTAATGTGGCTTTCATGCCTTTGTTCCACAGCCCCATTTACCGGAAAACTACAGAGGACTGCATCTTCAGGTGGCAACTTTTTCTCTTCTGATCAATTTCTGCAAGTTATAGAAACTGAGGCTTGGGAATTAATTTAGTAGCGTAAGGGTTTCAGGATTTGCATGATGAACCATAGTCAAACTTGTGGCACGGCTGCCGTGTCAGGGATTGCTTTCCATAGGGCCTGCCTGCTGCACTTTCTCTGGGCACCACTGATGCCCACGCGGTTCCCAGCGCCCAGAGCACCCCACCGGCCACGCCAGGCTGGGATTGCGTTATAGCAAGGCCTGCCGCGGTGTGCCTCATTATATCTAGACTGAAAATTCTGCATGTAGCGAAGACTTCTAGGATGGCTCTTTCATTTGATCTCAGAGTGATGTCAGTATGCTAGCTGATAATTTTGCAGACTTCTGCAAACTTCTTTAATGTCTTAAAAAAAGATCTTCCTTATGCAGTAGACTTGACTGTGATAGTAACATTTGGGTATAGAGCTGAAAGACAACTTCTTTTCATCTTTACCCCTCTTTGCTTAGGGAAATATTCACATCGTTATAATGTGGCTCCAAAGGATTTTGGTAACTTCAATTAGTGGATTTGTAATGAATAGTTTACATATGACATCATAGTTTTTTTCGAGGCCAAGCCACTCACTATGTGAATTCATATTAAAAATACTAAGCTGGATTCATAGTTAGTACATTAACCTATAAAGGAGCATTTACAGAAAAATAATACTTTGGAGTTTTACCATTACAGTGCTGGTATTTTCTGCCTCACAGAGTTTGATTTTTCAGTTTCTGTACTGGTAAAATGGTTATTGAAGGTATTCTGTTGCATGGTGTTTTTCCAATAGGATTACCCAATGTTAGATAAAAGTATAACCAGGATGTCTCTGTCTTTGTACAAACGCAAGAGATCAACTTCTCCTCCTTTACACCAAAAATACAGGTAAAAATCTCTGCCCTGACCAAGAAACCACTGTGAAGAAATGTTAGTTCAATCATTTTATCAGCTTACTTTTGCTGTCTTTCAATTCATCTTGAAAATTGTTCTTTTATTGCTTTTAATTTCAGGTACTGCTTATTTGTTAGTATTTTCTGATATTCACTACAAAATGTCTTATGCTATGTCTACATTAGCAAATAAATCAGTGCAATAGMGGCAGATCAGATGACCAAAGAATATGGTGCAGAGGTTCCTACATCTACTCTATGCATGTGCATCAGGGATTTTTTTTTTTCAGACTACATTTAATCTTATCTCCTGGATCAAATTTCCACATCGTGAATATAGTATGAAACCRCTCAAAGGATCAGCTATGGTTTCAAAACCCCATGTCTCCATAAATGGGTACACACCTGAAGCCAGAATACCAGTTCAGTATTCTCCAAAAGGAATCCTGTTCACATGGAACAAAACTGTTCCGTGAATCAAACCAACATGCGGCAACTGGGTTCAGGTGGGCGTCCGGTTCAGAGCTGCTTCACTGCTGCAAACCAAAGTAGTCATTTAGGCACAGATCAGAAGGCTTCACCTTTTTCATAAGGGAAGTTTTCTGAAAGTTAAGGTCTCTTTAAGATAGATTAYATTGGACAATTAAAACACTGGTCACTTTTGAAAGTGCAGATCACGTACTGTAACAATGAAATAATAAATGGTTCAAGTGTGTCACAATACATAGAAGTGGTTGCACTGACATTAAAAGGAGTACTGTGATATAGAACTTGATGAAAGTTTTCCAACTAAATAGACTTCACTGAAAAAGGAAGTTTTGGTAACTGAAATACTCAAAGATTTGGGGAAATTCAGGTTTATTTCGCCCAAAATTTAGAAGCAGAATTAGGATRCTTTTTAACACATCAAACTATTTTATTTTATAGATGGAAGTTTTTCTGATTGGTTCAATACATTTAACTTTGGGTTGAAAGATGTAGCCCATCTTTTTTTTTTTATTATTTTTTTTTATTCTGCCAAAAAGCCAGTAACATTTCTGTTTCAGTGTCTTTTTTTTCCCTGATATTATTTTTCTAAATCACAAAATGGGAAAATCGGTTTATTCATCTGCTATTTCCTATATGTTTAATTTGCTTCAGATGTAGGATATTAAATTCTGTTCTTCTATAGGATGAGGCTGTGTCAAAATTTTGTGTAAATCAATTTCTGTAAATTGAGCCATTATGTAAAAAAAGAGATATTGCTTAGAGCATAGCTTCTCTCTGTCATTATCAACTAGAGACTGCTTATTTTAAAATGAGTCYTGTGCTCTGCTTCTGTTTCCAGCCCAAACCAAGAACTTTGGACACATGACAAAATGCAGAGAAAAAATGAAGTGAAGACACATACTGTTTTGGTGTGTTCTTTCTTCATCGGAACCAGCTGACCCACTTGTTGGCAAAGAGAATCTGATATGATRAGGCCTTGTGGTCATGCATGAGTTGACACATAGATGAAATGAAACCCAGGACTCTGCTAAATGAGCCTGGGTGGATTTAGCTGTGACAATTTAAAGCATCACCATCCTTGACTATGCACTTTGTGCCATGCCTTCCTGCCGTTTGCAGGTACTCCTTACCCCTGCAGTGCAGCAGAGGAGACATGCCTGTGCCACTTCAGCTCAGCTGGGCACTCAACTGTAACCCATCTTCTTTGGCAGTGTAGGCTAAAGGGTCAGTCCTAAGCAGAAACCCGTCTCATCCAGCCACAGGGCATTGGAGGTGGACATGGGGCACAGCAAGGTGGATGGCTAGGGGTCAGCCGCCAGCTACATTTTCTGCCTTCTGCCTAGGAGAGCGCTGACATAGGCAGGCTTAATTGAGGGATTCAGGCTTACGAGTGTGTCATTTTGCAACTGCTGTGTATTTTTAATGCATGTATTTTGGGGAAGCTGTTATGTAATATGCCATAAAATATATGAGAATGTTTAAGATGGAGTCCGCTCCTATACTGGTAATTTGAAATCCCTGAACAAGAAATCAAAACAAAGCTAAAAGCAAGTTCCTCCAGATCCTTTAATATTTTACTACACTTCTAACAGGGGATCTTGAATATCCTCTATTCTTTAGGGGATATTGGAGCACTTTGCTGGTGGGGGGAGCACTTCCTTTCTAATGTAGTGCATAGGAATCTGGGTTTGAGAAGGTTGATTGATTTATCCAATATCACTGTTCGGTGGCAAAATTTAGCTTCCAATCCCAGCTCCAACCAACAGTTCTCAATACCTCTTTTAGGAATGATTTGCTCTAAATAAAGTATCATAAAGCTGCACAATTTATATGAGCTAATAATTTTGAATTACCCTGGAGTAGCTAGCACTTCTGTAGTAAACAAACAAAAAAATGGGGGAAAAGTCCTTGCCCAAATTTAATGTGTGAATAGAGATGTAGTAAACTGCACCAGGGTGATGAATGGGGTAAAATGGTCATGCAGGACATCTTTAGCATGTGATACCATTTGACACAAACAACGCTCTTGGGTTTTGTTAGAGGTGTTCTTGGAATGCATCTGTCTACCAGCAGACAGAAATACTCTGCCCCAGGGAAAACATTTGAGRGGGAAAAAGTGTTTCTTAAAATCCTCAGTAAAAGCCTCTCTGCTTTATCTAGAGCTCATTATGGAGTTTAAAGAAAACCCAATGTCGTGTTTAACTGCTTTTCCCCCCTCAGTTTTATAGATAGTTAAATGGCACACAGGTTGTGGCTGTCTTAGCCATCAAAAGCTAAGAAAAGAGGTTAAAAGACCCCAGGGAACCTTCACATTAATTACTACCACTGTCAGTTGGTGTGAAACCATGTTTGGGCCATTTAGAAAGGAAGAAAGTATAATTTGTGCTTTCAGTTTGGTCTGAAACAAATCCTGCACATAGTGATGGTTTAAATTCAGGTGTAAAAATGTCTAATTTCTTTCCACTGAATTCTTGTAGTTAATCTGGAAAAAAATTTATGGGAAAAAAACCCTCACCCTGCCCCAATAATTCCAAGTGAATTTTAGCAACCTGAATTGGCAGAGTCTGTAAAATTGACTTGAATTAATTGGAAGCCTAAGCCATGGAAATTCACAAAATAAAAATGCATTATTCACTCCAGTGTAGCAGCAGGGAGGAGAAATGAAAGAACCAGAGAGGAAAGGCAGAAGCAACACCTAAGGCAAAGGACTGTCATTTGAATTTCATAACTGTGGGTGAGACATAGACACCTCTTCACCCAAGTAAACTACCTTATGAAAGGCAGAGTCTGGAGGAAATATAGAAATACACAGTGTGAGTACTGGGAATGGCTGGACTCTGCATCTCCCACCTTTTACAATGATGCATGAGAGCAGCCAAAGTGAAATGAAGTTTCTATAGCACTGCAACACAATATTTGGGATCCATTTGCTCCACAGTCTGCCACTCAATTTCAGCTTGGGTCGAGAGCCACACTGCATAGCTGTTTTGTATGTAAGTTCAGAGGCACACATACAAAATAAAAATTGTGAGGTATGCTGCAGCTAAAGGAAGAAATAGTTTGAAATGCCTCCCCACACCTGCCTCATGCACCTTATGCTGGCATACAGAAAAGAGATATTATATGCAATTTACTAAACATCTGTATGCATGTAGAGAAGTGGCAAAGAGTGAAAAGATAGTTAAAGATTATCCTGAGTACCTACCTGACAATTGACAATTATCTCGACAACTGGTGATTATCCTGCATTACCTAACAAATATATCTCAGGAGGCCAGAGAAAGAGAATGAGAGCTGGGGAGACAGCAGACGAAAAACTGTTTTTCATTTTTATAGAATTAGCTGAAAAGCCATGGACTGTAGCATAATCCTATCCCTTCTAGTTATGACTGTAGGTGTTATAATTAGGAGTGACAACTTCAAATTCAGTCCTCTCCTAAGTAGGAAATATCCAGAGAAATGTTTAAGGATACAATTGTATAAATCAGCCCAGCTCCTTGAGCAGGTTGCTGCTGCTGAAAACTGACACAACAAAAAGAGGGAATGGCTGTCCGCTCGTTTAGAGAGCTAAACTGGCTCTCTGGGGTGTGAGACGAGTGCCAGAGACTGTGCAGAGGAGAAGGATTGGGTCATGCTGCTGAGCAGAAAGAAGGGAGCAGGACCAACCATTTTGTCTGCAGTGAACTGTTAGATCAGCTCAGGCATCCTGTGAAACCTCATCACGACTTGCCCTGCCTCCGTAGTTTTACATGGCTATGTTGTACTTACCCTAATGTCTGTTGTACTGTTCGGTATAGAGCTAATTCTTTTTGAACCGATTCTTTTTGAAGAGTTACTATGTTAATTCTTTTTCCCCTCTTGCTTCCCTAGCTTCTCCCCACCCCAGCAAAGGTGCGAAGTTTTCACACCAAAATTTGGCACATACATAGATACATTTTTATCTCAGGAATTCACCATTTCAAAGAAAGCAAAAGCAAATAATTAAAAGTCTTTCTTAGAGGTGGGGAAACTGAGAATGGAGTCTTGTGCTTGCAGAAATACAAACTATCATTTTCACACCCCTCAGAAGAAGCACAGAGAAAGTTCAAGTACAGGGATGGCTTATTATTTTTAATTACTGTTGCATCCCCAATACATTATGACCTGCTTTTTGGCCTTGCCACAGAGGTGTTTCATGATGTGTAATCTCCCAGGGACTGTTTCCACCATCTATAAATTGGGATATATGCAGACATGCACCAAGTCTGCACAGAGGCAGGGAGGTGGTGGTGGCGGCAGCAGCAGCAGAGGTGCCTCCAGCTGCTCCTGGGTAGTGCTTGTAATTCACATGTAAAGCTGCTCCTCTGCTTTCATGTACACACCTTGCAGGAGGGATGTGGAGGTTAATTAATTGCTGTTTGAGAAGTTCTTAAAGATATTTGGATGAAAGTGCAACTGAATATAAAATCATTAAATTAATTCTCAGATTAGTCTAATCCTGACAGAAGTCAGAAAAGATGATCATGCCCCACATTCACCTTGTGTAACGACCCTCAGATGCACACTTGCAAAGTGGTGTTTCTCCTGTGGAGCAGAGAGGGCAGATGGTAATACTGTTGTGGCCTGAACTTTTTGCTTTTTGTTAAACTTTGTTGGGGAAGATGGCTGCTTGAGAAAGGTTTAACACTTTAAAGAATACAGCTGATTCRGATGAAAGTACTGTTTGCTGTGACTAACAGTATTTGCTGTTCAGGCATTCTTTGTGATGAGATGGGATACATGTGTGCAGCAACCCTCTGTGCGGAGCAAAGGAAGGGCCTAATTACTTTCTTCAGCTTAGACTAATGAGCTGATTAGAAGCAGCTGCAGTAGCTCTGATTGCCCTGTCAGAGGGGGGCAGCAGCCAGAAATTCTGGAGGAAAAATGGAGGTGGCAGTGAGCAGCTTGAAAAAGCAGTCCAGGAGAGAAGTGAAATTTTTTACYGCTCTCTGGGGATCCAGGTGCTAAAGTCAGAAGAAACAGAGACAATGTCTGGATGCTTCTCCCCTACTGGCCTTGTGGAGAGCTGAAGAGGTAAAGCACGAGTGAGGTTTTTGGTGAGGCTTGTGGCTCTCTGGTCTTTGGGGTGTGAAATTAATCTTTCTTGCTCTATGAAGGATGAGCACTTGGGCTGTATAGACAGAAAAGCCTGTGAATATTGTGTCCAAAAAGGTGGTAGGAAAGTACCACCTATGGATACCCTTGGGACCTTTTTACAATTTAAAACTCATTTGCTGTGAAAGCTTTATAAGCTTCCCCTGTAATCTCCAATATGTTTGATTAGAAAAATTATGTATGTGTAATGCTCTGAGAGGCTGGCCACTTGTCTGGCTACTTTGGATGGGAATTTACTTCAGCACTGGCCGGCAAACTGCAATCAGTTGAAAAGTAATTGCAGGAGTCAAACCCTTCTTACTTCTCCTTGGCAATGTGCATATTCCCCTTCTCTAATAATCTCTCTTAAAACAACAACAAAAAAGAAACTAATGCCACCTCCATCCTTGGTCTGTGTTTTTTTTTTTTTTTTTAACTTTTTAAAAGTCCTTGCATTTCACGTGTGTGTGTGTATGTAGTGCAATGACTCCTAGGCAAGTAGGAGAAACAACCCCATCAGTCACCTGGATGGGCTCCTTCTTAGCAGATGCTATGTATCCTAGTTCTTCTGGTGACAAAACAAAGCAATAATGTTTAATTAAGCTACAGAGTATTGCTAGAGTCTCCTACCATTTTTATACATGGTAAAAGCCTCAGATATTTTTTAGCTCTCCACATCCAATTCTTAAGGCAAGGTTGTAGAGCTGTGGCTACTTTTTTTCTTTAGTTCAACAAAGGCAGGATTTTTAAGTTTTGAAGCACTCTTCTGGTGCTCTGCTGCARCTGGGAAATCCTTCATTGTCTCTCAGCAGTAACTTGCCAGTTACTAGTATCAGATTGCTTTGGACCTTTTCTCTGATGGTTTACAGCAGTTGAAAGCTGTGCTCCTTTCTCAAGCACAGCTGAATCTACAGATTCATTTGCACAGTGACATGGTAACTATTAGTTGGTAATGTGAGACGCATGCAATTTTCTGTTGGGTTGCAGTTTTGGAGTGCCTGGTTGTAATGCAAGGCTTTTGTATTTAGTGAAGTTAGTTTGAAAGCTATCACTGACCTCTCTGGTGCAAGATCAGCCCTTAATCCACACCTGTTACTTAGTAATTTATCAGGGTGCTTGAAGCAGTGCTACCATCTTGTTGAAGAAGGAACTTTGATGTTTAGTTCATCTGGACAGTAAGATTAGACAGATCTTGAGATTAAGCTAAATACATAGTTTGTATTAATCACTTATTTATATGTTCATAGCTTGAATCAGTGTTGTTGGGTTTCTACTGCAGATTCTCTCCAGTTTCTGGAGCTTTCCAGTCATCTGTATCTGGCACTTGGGACCAGGGCGCAAAAGCAGCGCTGTAGCRTTTTGCAGTAGTAGCACTGCTCTCCGAGTGGCTCTTGCTTGCGTTTCTCTCCCTGGGCCATAGCATCATTCTGTGAATGTCCCCAGTTGTTGCARGGGCAAGATGGATAGCACACCCTGGGGGAAAAACAAAGGGAGCCTCATGCACAGGGCAAACAAAAAGAGTAAGGGCTGAATGTAAGGGATGAACTTTGTGAATCTGCTAATGTGGGGAAACTTCCAGGGCTTTCCCTGTCCTCTGGGGAGGGGTCTGCAGAAAGCTTTTCTCACTGAAAGAAGTGGTCACAAAATGCTGTAGCAATGACAAAGCACAAGAAAAAGTGTAGTAGTAACTCAGAAAAAGAGTGAAAGACAAAAGGTGAAAAGACAGAGAAAAGTGTTGGATTTCTTTTGGCATCCATGTGCTCTGAATATAGAGTTTGAATATATTTTCCAGAGGAGGATTTCCCCTTACATTTGCAATTCAAAGCTTCTAGCAAATTCCACTGTTTCCCTTGGCACTTTTTCAGCCTCTGTGGATTTTCCAGTTCTGCTTTTCAGAGGCAGTACTGTTGTCAAATAGTGGGGTGTGTGTGTGTKTTTTCTTCTTTTTTTCCTTCCTCCTCTTCTGTGAAGTAATATGGCATTCCTTAAGATTTTGGTTCAAAAACTAGAAAGGTGTAGGGACTTGCTACTGCTGTTACTACTTTTCTTTCTTTTTTTCTTTTTTCTTTTTTTCTTTTTTTTTCCTGGTTTAATTTATCTTTAAGACACCTTGGATGTACGGCAAGGTTGCCTGTCTTCTGTATCTGCATGAAGAACATGATTTGGCATTCTCTATGGTATGGATAGATGCTGGTACACAGAACTACTATCTTCAAGTAAAATCCTAGTAAGGGGGTGGTTAGGACATATTCACTTAAAAAGCAAAACAAACTCCAGGAAGTTATAGAAGTGGATGAGAAGTAGAGAGGTAACATATGCTAGAATACTGTCGCAGGAACAAAAGGCCTTGCTACTTCATGTTGTAGCCAGTTCCATCTTCCCCTTACATCCCTCTAAAACACTCTTTTTAGGTAGTTGTTTTGAAATTACATGGATTAAGCTATCAAACATTATATAAAGCTTACCAGTGCAGATGGGAGTTTGCTTTGTTTTTACCTCTCCTAGATCTCTGATGTATAAAACTGAGTATTTTTGACAGAGCATTGTTTTATACACATACTGTTGATGATCAGGAAATGTTTTCAACTTGTTAAAGCAGAACCAAAAAAGASCTGTGATCACTAAAGCCTTGATATCTAGAGAGAACCTTTAAGTTGGAGGATAGAGAAGGAACTAGCATGTGGATCTTCAAAAACCCACATGCAGTGAAAAATGTATTAATAAGTGAAAATTGTTTTGACTTGTCCTGACCAAAGTAGGAGCCTGCTAATGGATTCATTACCAACAGGACGACGTGCCATAAGGTTTTTCCTAATCACTGCTGTGATGGGCTAGTGAAAGTATTTGCGATAAGCTGCAGTAATAGCTAATTGTATGTGGAGGCCCAGTAACTCAACCAGGCAGAGTGTTTCAAAGGACTGCATGGGAGAATTCACTTCACAAGAGGCCCCTTTCAGATACTCTCCAGGTTTGGAGCTCCTTTCCTTTTAGCATGCATTCTGGGAGAGCACTTTTATAATCCTCCTTTAGAGTTATTGCAAACGAATGCGGCAATGGTTCAATGAAAAAGCACGAAAACAGTAATGGAATTTCTTTCTTTCCTTTTTTTTTTTTTTTTTTCCCTTCCCTAATAGGCCCTTTAGAAAGTCAGACCATATGTGTAGAAGCCTTATTAAATAGAGGCCAGATTTAGAAGGAACTGTGATAAAATACAGAAATGAACTTGAAAATAAGCCTAGAAAGCACACATTCAAATTCTAAATTGCTTGAACTGTCATAAGATGTCAAAATAATTACAATTTTTAATGGATCAATGTTTTGTCCAATAAAATCACTCAAAAATTATCCAAAATGTTATGAAAAGTTTAGAATGCTGCATATTTCATTCTGAAATAGCTTTCTTATAAGAACTATAATTTTATATCCTTATCTAATACATTTCTTGCAGAGATTTTTTTTTTTTGTGGACTATGTAAATGTTCTGGATGACCTACATAGGCAATAGATAAAACCATCTAATGGGTTTATGTAGCTGAAACTTGGAGAGAGCTGATTAGGGRGCTAGTATTACTTCTCCCTCGTTGCACTAGAACTTTTTTCTTCTTTTAAGGATTCTAAAATGTTTTTGATTTATAGCTTTTTATACTTACTACAAACCTATTACAGGTATGTATGTTGTAGGCCTGTGTTTTTTTTTTTCCTGTTCCTTGTGCCAGCATAAGTAGGATGAACAAATTTCAAGATAAACAATAGCCAAATGTTAGGAAGGATCTCAAAATTCATTATCTGGGATTTGTGGATTACATGACTTCTGTACATGAGGGTTCAAAGGTGTCTGAAATATGTTATCTCCACTCTCTTGCCCATAACAAGCACAGAACAGTTGGCTGTTCTGTGGAAAGCTGAAGTGTTAATTCTCTTTTTATCTCAAATCAATAACACTCATAATGGTTGTTTATAAATTTGATGTATTCCAGAATAAATGTGCATTGCAATGAGGGGTGATCATGTCATTTGGAGGGCATACCTTTATCATTTCCTCCCCAAAAGTGTAGTTAGTTACTGAATGGTTCTATCTGGCTGAAGAAATATCTCTTTTCTACTTTGTTAACCAAAACAACTAAAAAAAATCGCAGTGCATAATTTGCACAAATCAAGCATCTCTTGAATTCCAAAGTTTTGGAGGAAYCTTAATGTCTTTGCAGCTTTTTTAATATATATTCTCATCAGTGAACCATCTTGGAAACTGCCAAATAGAGTGTGTTAGTGGAAAGTAACCTGAAAAGGACAAAACGATACAGAACGATTTTACGTCCTCCAAATTCCCCTATTATCTATAGTAAAACACACATTGATTGTGTTTCTAGGTTATAACAGATTTTTATAACAGCTTTCTAAAAATTTCCTTTCTTTTAAAAACTKGATAATAGTATGTTACAGTTTAGACAACTATAGAAAGGAAATATTGCCTGTTGCATCTTAACTGTCTTAGCTGATCAGCATGGAACCATTTCATCCTGCTTTGGTTGTTTTACATTTGGGATTAAACATTATTTCTAGCAAACACTGACTGAGAATCAAGAATTTAGACTGAGGTTGCTCTACATGATTTGGGGAGGGGTGGGGAGTGATGAGAGCCTGAGCATTATAAGAAGTAACTGCCCTTTTTTGGCTATCTTTAGGCGGAGGGAGGACAGAAAGGGGAAAGAAAAGGACAGAGAATACAGAACACAAACTGGTGTGTTTAGTGTGTGAGTATGTTACGTGCATTTAAAATCCCTGATCTCTGGTGCAATTGGCCAGTAAGTAAATACAGGCTAGTCTTGCTATCTTTCTACATTGGGCAGATTGGGAATAGATGCAGTCAGACAAAKGAAAACTACCAATTGACTGAGCTGAAAGGATTATGGTGTGGAAGAAAAGCTAGCACTGTTAGCCTCCAAAGCTGAGAGACAGTTTGCCACTGTTTTATCCCATGTGAAATGGTAACATAGTGGGAGTAAAAAGGAGTTCTTCTGCAGTACTCATTGATATCTCAGAATATATGTGACTCTCAGATTTTAAGTAGAGGAAATCAAAATTTCAGGCTTGTGTTTCAAGCATAGTGAAAGGAAATCTTTATTTAAAAATGTATTTTCCCTTATCTTGATAGCTTACCGGACACACAGATTGAGCACAGCTCTGTAGTTTCTAGTGGCATCACACAAATTAGCTAGGATTTCTGCTGTGGATTAACATAGATTTGGCTACAGATGGGACTGGAGGCGAATTGTTATCGTTATGTTTTAAACCCTTTAATGGTTACAACTTGTTTAAATTCTATTTGTTTTTTAAATAGGATGATTGTGAGAATCCTTTTTATTTTTAGATGAAAAAGTGAGAAAATAACTAGTTCTTTGGCATAGATATTCATCACACTTCTGATTTTTTTTTTTCTTTTTCAATATAGAGCCTCTGCTCTAAAGTCTCATTTACGCTGGTTTGTAGAGTCATTATTATAAATCCCGTTTTTTGCTTACGGCCTGTGCTTCTGGAAAAATCAGACAGATTGGGTTGCTTATTTAAGAAGCTAGAATATAAGTTCTTAGTGTGAATGTCTTTCTCAATTACTTCCAGTGTATCTTAGAACATGAATTTCTGCTTTCTCAATTTAAAGTAGTAGTATGAATCTGCACCCTTTTACTCCCTCTCTTAAGTATGATTAGATCTTGTGTGTGTTGGGGGGGGTGCTTTTCTCTCTCTCTTTTTTTTTCCCCCTTCCTTCCAGGAAAAGTCTTCTGATTATAAAAATGGCCTAAAGAGCATGCTGCAAGGCCTGGGCAGGCTTTGGGARAGCTAGGATGCTGAAGCAGCTGTGAAGCAGTCTGTTTTGCTACTGCTCAGATAATATCATGTTTGGCAAACAGCTGAACATAAAATGGAGTCAGGTTCAGCTTTGTCTTGCAGAGTTTCATCACCTGATATGAAAATGCTCTGCTTTTGGAGCTTAATGCTTATGGGCATCAAGACCTATGTTAGCTTCGGTAGTCTGAATTTCTCTGCAGTGCCATGGACTATACTGAAACCCTCTGCTGTGTTGGATTTACTTGTATTTTAAAAGGAACAGATAAATGACTCTAGTTGTATTCCCCAGGCTACTGCTCCCAAAGAGATCACTCATTCTGAAAAGGAGGGTTAATGAAGGCTGACTGTTTATGTAGGAAATCTATTTTTCTTTCTAAATAGAGTTCCAATTAAGTGACAGAACTATGTGATTTTTTTTTTTTTGGGGGGGGGGGGCTTATTGGGAAAAGCTTTGCTATACATTAGACACTAAAACTTTCCTCTCTCACTTTAACTATGAATTTGCATCCTCCTCTGAAGAAGAATATTGACAAAGCAAGAGAGTTACTCACAGATCTGGTACGTCACAGCAAGTTGTCCATTCTTTCTATCAGCTTTGATATGGGGGAGATTAGTGTCATGTCCAAGAAGCTAATACCAATGCAGTATCTCTTCTGTTCTTGACCCACTCCTGGAGCTTTTGTGGAATGTCCCTGCCGCAACTGCTGCATTTGTAATGCAGATACACACGTAGTTAGAACAATTTCTGAGCATCAGTCAGCAAATTAAAAGCTTTATTATGGGCAATCAGAAAAGGCCAGAAGTTGTTCAAGAGAAGTGTTGAGACTCTTGAGCCTAGCTGATTAAGAGCTTCACTATTTGTATAACAGCAATAAATAAAGGATTATCTCCTAATGAGACGTTTATCTAGTCACTGTGCTGGCATCTGATACTTTAAGATACTTATGACACTTTGAGGTCAGGCTTCAAGTGTGATGCATTTGGTAATCGTAACTGCTGTTTTCTAACATTGAAATACTGAAACAACAGTATGGAGTATACTAAATATATGATGGGATAGGTGACTAGATAAAGGTCATGAGTGAATGCATCCATTAGAAGACTTTTAATGAGCAAAGTTGTATTTGACAGTTCTCTCCTGGAGCTATTTTATATGATGAAATCCCAAACATCTTTCTTTCAACTCGATCCTGCCAAGCCAAGAAATCAGTAGGAATTTTGCTTTGTTAGAACAGTTACATCACTGTAGCAGGGAAGATTGCTGAACTTGCATCCTGCTTGTTTCTGCTGTGCAAGCATTCAGTGTTGCATGCGATAGCTTTAATAAATTTTATGCGCCTCTTTTAGAGGGACAAGCCTAATAAAAGAATAGGTGTTTAAAAGCTATTTTTAGTTAACAGCTAACATGACCAAGGCAAGTCTCATAGGTTAGTAGGAGATGAAGTTTCCAATGTCCTGGGGCATCCAGTTCCCCTGATCTTTCATACGTGATTAAATTGCTGTTTCTAGATGTAAATCTTGCCAAATACCTGCTGGCTTTTTTTTATATAAAATACAAAAATGTAAGTGTGCATGTTAAACTTGATAAGCTGCATAGAGGGAGAGAATCAGTTGCTAATACTATACTGTCAGCTGTAGCTTGTATTCACCARTTAGAGCTCTTCTCTGTATTTTGGAGCAGTACCACTGCGAATCACCTTCTGYGCAGTGGCCAGAGCTTACAGAATATTTTTTTTTTTGTAAGCAGATGGAGTGAACTATTTTTGCTTCTCCTTAATATTCATCCATTTCTTTAAATTTGTTCTAGTTTTGCCTTAGAGTTGAAGGGATAATAAAGAGGGAGAAAACCTCAGTTCAGTAGGAACAAAGAACAGACTGTGTATAACAATGCAGAGTTTGCACATTGTTAAAGTGCAAGGGGAAATTCTGTCCTGTTTCCTAATGATAGGGTGGTTCTTCTGCTAGGCAATCTTGGCTAATTTCTCTTTTTTGTGTGTGTTATTCAAAAAGTGGGGCCAGTTGAAACAGATTATGCTACATTGGGAAGATTTGGGGGGGGGGTGATCTTCACTTGTGAGACTCTGGAATAAAATGGAAAAGCAGAATAGCAGGTGGCAGCATCCTCCAAATGACAAATAGTCCTTTAGACAGAAAAGTCAGAATAGCTGGAGGAGAACCAGGAGAGACTACCCTGCGTCCAGCTGCGTAGGAAAGACAGTGAAACAGGACCAGTGCGGTTACCCTTATGCAGCAATCCTGTAGCCAGGCAATATATTCTTAAGCTAGCTGCTCACCTTTGTGAAACAAAACTAAATGCCCACAGCGGCCCTCTTGTGGAGGTGATCTTGGAGTGTCTAGTAGCTCTGAGGCCAGCAGTTATGTACTGATAGCCATGTATTCATTACGTCCTGTAAACAGAGCTAATTGCCTTGGGTGTTGTGCTAGTGCCATGTGAAACAGGGTAAACATAAACTAGTCTAATAGGACTTGRGTTAGTATAAATAATTAAGACACAAGCAAAACGCTTTCATCCCAGATTTCTAGTTCCTTCGCTCTGCCTCCTACCTCCACCTTTCGCAGTGCTGTGAGGAGGGCGGCGGTGGCAGCAGCCATTTTGTCTCCTCAGCCAGCCCGCGGCTCCTCACCAGGAACCTTTGCSGAGGAGAAAATGGCCGCGTTTCCCTGTCCCAGTGGCCACCCAAGGCATATGTGGGAGACTGTTATGTGAACAGGGCTTTTGCAGGTAGCAAGCAGTAATTTACCCTTTTAATGCCCTGCGAGCCATATACAAACAGGCTCAACTTTCTGCTGGTCCTCGGGCCTAGGCAGCAGGGAGGCGCCAGGCTGCYGCAGAGGGCTCTGCAGCGCTGCCGTGTGCCTCCTGGGCAGCCGACTGCAGCGCCTGCGTGCAGGAATCTGCATCAGAAAATGGCTCTGAGCATCTCATGTAGATCAAAGTGGGGAGTRCTGTAGCTCCACAGGCAATAGAGAGGCTTAATTTTGTTGCTCCCGCTCTTRTAACAGCCTCTTACCTGCAGACTCTGCTCTGGGACACTTGGGTGGGCGAGTGCCAAGCCTCTTAGGACCTGTTAGGAGGAGAAATGTCTTCAAGTCATAAGAGTGACTGTAGTCATAAGAACAGTTCTTGCTGTCTGTATATAATATTTTTTTTGTTGCTACTACTGATGTCCCTGTACCAGCACAGCCGCATTTTTGGTTTTGACTTGGCTTCACAGCCTTTTGGTCTAAAAAAAGCATCTGAAAGTAATTTGAATCTGTGTAGGTTTGGCTAGCATGTTTTATTGTTCTGTATTCCAGCTCAGTTGTGAAGCTGGAAGAGAGTAGATTTTAAAGTTGCTTCCTCCACACTGTCATGTCTTCCATTGCAGTCATCCTCTGTGCTGTGCTCTGACTGGAGAAAGCGATCGGACTGCACCACTGTTAAATGCAGCTGATACAGTAACAACCAGGAACCGCAGAGAGATCGAGCGACTGGTGTCTTTACAGCCCCAGCACGGGGGAATACTGCCAGCAAAGTCACCCCAAAGACTGGTGACTTGACGTAATAAACTGGCACGTTGGTGTGACAGTACTGTGCTTCTCAAAAATAGCTGGAGCAGACAGATCTCTGCAGATCTTAAGTTTTGTATTCCTCTGCTAGAAAATGTCTGGAGTACTGGAATGTGAGCATGTTGATGAAGTAGTCTGAGGGATACTATTTCTTAATGTCAACAGCTTAGGAAAGAAGCAAGTAGGTTTGAGGGGGATGGCTGGTTATTTTCATCTGAGACACAAGTCTCACTCTTAACTGGCAGAAAGGAACTTAAAAACAAACAAAACCTCAGCAAGACAAGTATCCGTGCCCTGCCCTCCCATAGGCCCCAGAACAAATTCAGGGAAAAGTCTTCAACAGTTAAGACCTAGTGCAACCTTGCAAAATAGAACAGTAAGGGCCTTGTGTGATAGTATTGTTGCAGAGGCGTAAATGAAAGGAAACGCAGAATTACGTCTGTATCTATCGACTGAGTCACTGTCTCCAGCTTTTACACTTGCAAGCRGGAAACAAATGTGCAATACTGTGCTTAAGAGTGAAATGCTCTGAGCAATTAAATTGATCAGCTCTTAATATAAGTATACAGCAAGTGTTACTTGTAGTGCGTGCTAAATATCAACCTATAAGTTTAATGTATCTCTGCTAAGGGACACTACAAGGGAGGTACCAACAGCCCTATGTTTATCTTTTCAACAAATTAGCTTTTAATGGAATAGCAGTAGTAGGGACTCAAGCTATTTGGCATTCGTATTGAAACAATTCATTTGTGCTTAAATACAGTTAAATTCTAGTTTTTCTCATTCTCATGAGTATTCCTCTTTTCTGTAGGGTGGTTTCAGTAACAATGCTTTCATTAAAGATATTCCAAGAAAATGTCACTTAAAACAGAAGAAGAATTCCTCTGGCTCAGATTTAAGTTGAGCCTCCAAGTGTAGTGTGATAAACACTAACAGGGAGAACAAGAAGGATGTTCTTAATTTTAAAGAAAGCAAACCTAACTTTCACTCTGGAAAGCATCTGGAAAGCAATGCTTCCTTTGTGAAGTTACATACTGCTTTCCACACATCCCTTTGTGTCTGAGCTAAAAAAGATGCTAATGCTCCATGATGCTTCACAGCCTGCTCTGTTTGCTCGCAGTTGAGGCGATGTGTACTGCGTTGCATCCTGTTCGGAGAGCTGCGACTGAGCAGCAGCCCACTTGCCTTGCCCTTGCAGCTGAATTCCCCTGGGACTTGTCCTGGCAGGTAGCTCTGCCGCTCCCAGGAAGGCTTTGGAAGGCGCAGAGCGAGGTGAGCAAGGAGGGGACCTGCAGCAGCAGTGCAGCTTGGGAGGCTGGTGTGAGGAGTAACCCCCAGACAAGCTACAGAGACGATAGGGAAGAGGAAGCTCTCCTGAAGTCTCAGCTGAGACTCTGTCGAGCTTGAGAGTTAGACAGAAGCAAAGGGCAGGCCTGCAAATATGGGTCAGGAAGGCTTCTGTTTAAACTTTGTTTTAATTTGGCTCATTCAGTATACCTGAATCCCCCCCCTTCCTGTTTAAATACTTTTGCTTTAGCTTATTGTTTTTCTATTTTAATTGAAACCTTAAGGAGCCTGCAGTGCCTTTGGCTGCCTTAATTTGAAGGAAAAGAGGTAATTGCCATTTTAAAGTTTGAGTGATTTTATTTATTTTTTTTTTGGGGGGGGGGGGAGTTGACAACTGTTGTCAATCCATTGCAACAGCCTTTATCTAATCATTAGAGGAATTCCTAGTCCAATTAAAGTTCCTGAAGCTTAAGTACAGTGATAAGCAGCTTTATTTATAGAAAAGTGAAAATGGTTTAGGGAAGCTTAGAAGATATTAAACCTTTTTCTCTCAAAAGGACAAGTGTTACTGYGTAGCACTGCCATGAGAATGCCTGCTACTATGTGTTTGTTCATTGGCTGGAGTTTTCTTGTGTGTGAGAAGAAATAAAATACAGAGTAATGTGAACTAGAACGTTAACTGTCTAGGTTTAATGAAAATGGTTAAACTTTGCTGCCASTCAGTGACACCAGCCTGATATTTTTCTCTTTCAGGTAATATTTAAAAGCTTGAGGATGTCTATGTAGATAAGGAGGCGCTTATAAAAAGATAAATAAATAAGAAAAGCAGTAAACTGCATACGCTATGTTTGCTTGAAAAAAATAATCCCTTGGTTGTCTGAAATCATAGATAGGAAAGTAATACATGTTGAGAAGAGAAATGGAAACAATAAACACTTACTGAATCAAGGTTGGAATATAAATAATTGGAGTTGTTTTCTGACAAGTTTTATGGCATGCTGAATTTTACAGTATTTGCAGAGTAGCCTGCTAAGATGAGCCAGAATAGTAATTTGTCAGGTATGTTTAAGTTCTCTAACATGATTTTGGGTAACACCTGCAGCACTKACCCATCTCTAAACAGTTCAGTGTTTTTACATTTGTTATAAGTATTTTACCTATTAGTGCTGAAAAACATACTTAAAGGCCTTATTGCTCATGCTCTGAAGTGTTGTTGGAGTCTTTTGGAGTGAAATTTTGAAGCCATTACTTCGTGGGTTTTTCCCCCCCTCCCTGAAGGTTAATTGTTGTAGGTCTGAGTTTTGTTATTCAGGGAGTGTGAATTTTAAACTTGATGAGGAGGGAGCATAAACTTTTCTGAGAAACTTCAGAGAAGTTTTAAGAACAGCAAATTAGGGAAGAGCAATAGCCAGCACTGTATTTTTGCTTGTGCAGACTGTTGGACATAACAATCTGGAGTTTAAAGCTTGAGACATTACTTGTGCAGACACAAAGTATTAAAATACCATGGTCAGACACTTAAAATCGCAAACCTGCTCCTGTGAATGTTGATGCCAAAGAATAAACAACTGCCAGAGCAGTCAAGCTGGCTTTGAAATCTTTTGTTGGTAGGTGGGACTTTCCTGGATATTTGGGATATAAGGTACACCGTTTTGAGAAGTTTACATCTGAGTTTTGTGTGTTTGTGAGAGAGAGAATCTTTCTTATTAGATACCATTATAAATCTTTCAGGTTAGAATATTCTTTTTGGACCAAAACAGCACCTATTTCTTTGTCATTGAGGGAGGAAATAATCCTCAGCCAATAAATCCGTTGGCAGAGGTTAGTCTGTTCAACTATCAGTAGAGAATTTATATTTATTTTCAATTCAACATGAAATGGAAAAAACACTCTAGCCCCAGTTTAGATAAAATACATTATTCTCTGGAGACTAACTACAGAAAACGTTTTTAAGCATGAAAGACTGGTGGCTAGAGCAGAAAATTGCTAAGAATTAGTATTTGTGAAGCACCCTCATAAAAAATAAGATTTTCACCTGTAGCAGTTAAATAAACTAGTTCTCAGAGAAAAAAATATTGAAATTTATCTACTGTCCCCAATGCCTGCAAGCAAAATAGTTCTGGAGAGCATGTGAGATGCTCTGATACCACTTATGTTAAACAGTGATCACATTTGACAATGTTTATAGTGGCTTATCTAATACAAAAAAAAAATCTTGTATCAAAGTTGGTGCCAAGGCCACATGACAGGGAAGGTGCAGGCCATGATATTGTTGTTAGTATTTTTTTTTTTTTAAGGGGATGTTGTTGATTAGTTCTGAGCATCTCATCAGAGTCCTACCTAGGTAATATGCTGCCCTTTTCATGTATGAATAAATATGATTTCTGGAAGAAAAGCATRGTGAATGGTACCTAGACTTTCTTGTTTCTTCGGTGCATCTCACATTCTGCCAAAAAAAATAATACATCTTTAGAAGTGTATCCCGATGACTTTTCCAAAACTTCTGTCTAAATGGTATACTCTGGTTTAGAGAACGAAATACRGACTTTCTTGGCAGGAGATCTCCCTGCAGACGTTTTATATTCTCAGAAATGTTCCCATGGTGGTAATGTGTTTCTTAGCCAGGCAACCCATTGCATATGGGTTACTGCTTATGAAAAGAATATTTTTTAAAAAAGAACGTATTCCTTATGAATTATCTTAATTCTAACACAAGCTGTCAGATAAAAATCTTTAGGGAAAAAAAAAAAGAAAAATATCTGAGTCCTCAATAAATCCTCAGTCAGCAGGATGCTTGCGCAGAAGATAGAATATGCTGGGTTCTACTTGCCAAAAGAATCTGGAGCAAGGTCCATGCATACCAMAAGTGTCCTGAGACCATCAAAAAAACCCTGATTCCAGGTCTGCAGAAGGAGCTTTTCAGTCGAGCAGAGAAAAGTGTGTGTGAGGGGGGATATATGAAAACATTCTGTAGCTTTTGAAAGGATTCCTTTTGTCCTCTAACGTCCTCTGTACTGGCCTTACAGGAGGCAGGATACTCTTCTGGGATACTCTTCTGACTTCTGCTGAACTAGTACCCTACCCAGAAAATTGAAAAATATTTTTTTTATCCCAGATACAGTGTCACATCTCAGCCCTCACTACTCTTTGTCACTCTGGTCTTCAGTACAAATGTCTTCTTCCTGAAAATTTCTGTAAACATCATCTCAAAAATCCAGTTAGCACAATTGCCTAACAAATCCCTTCAGCAACCCACAGAATATAGCCATTGTGTAACAGAAGAGCCATTTCGCAGTGGACAGAATTTGTTCCTGATGTGGATTCCTCTTGGAGAAAAGGAATGAGCTCATGTATTTATCAGAAGAATGCTCAGTAGCATTCAATGACCAAAAGAGAAAATTTTGCCCCAATTGCTGTAATGGGCAACGTGAGAGATGGGTGGCTAGGCTCTATAAGCGAAGATGCATTCCTCAAGGAGACAACCCAACATAGATCTCTGCTGGCATAGAAAATACAGGAAGAGCAACTGATTAGGAGTTATTCCAGGAATACACCTTTGCTGTGGAGTGTATTGCCTGGTTCGTTATATATGCTTACTCTCTGCACTATTGACCTTGTGAAATCCTGAGAGTTTCCGACAGCGATCAGTCAAGAGAGAGATGGTACTTGCGATGGTCCAGGTGGCTCGGACTCACGCATGGGGAACCRCTCTACTCACGTCTCCTTTCAGAATTGCCCTTCCAATCTAGTTATGATATCTGAATTTTAAATAAATTTAGAGCAACATTCCTTATACCTCACAGCATGGATGCTAGCTGATTAACACTGGCATAGCAAGTCCTCTTCAGCTGAAGTACAAAGCAGTCCTGCAGCATAAAGGACTTAAAAAGTCTTCTRTATTCTGCCATGTAGAAAGGGATCRTTGCACTGTTACCTGTAGACATAAGATAGCTCTATTTCTAGTCTGGAAGCAAATCCAATAGAGCACACAAGGCTTCTCTGACCAGAGCAGGCCTCTCATGGGAGCTCCATCAGCACCTCCCTTCATGTCATCTTCACATTTGCACTCAGTGGTAGCAGGATTTCTGAAAGGCTGCAGTTATTGGCTGCCTCAAGTGTAGTGGTAACTGAAGTAATTTGCCCATATTACTTGTGTTTCACTGTGAGAACAGCCTTTTTGTTAGACCAGAAGTCTTCTCAGAGAGTGATTCAATAGGAGAACATAAAAGATCTTCATAGTCCCTGACTGTCCAATAAAACTAGATTTATGTTTCCTTATGCCTTTCCTAAAACCATTTCCAGGGCTAAACTTCTTACTTTTAGACTGCTCTGAGAATGTTCCTTCTCTGCATAGACAGAATTAATGCCTTTAAATAGTCCTTTAGGAGGGTATTAAGATGTCAGAGTACCCAAAAGTCTGCTATCTTGTTTATTTTTTTCTGTGAAAACTCATGTAATATGTTAGTGGGAGGACAACGCCCTGGATAAAGCTGTGTGTGGCAGAAGCACCTCATCTAACCTCAAGCAGAATAGCTCTTGATTCAGAAATATTGGGTGAGACATCTTTATTTGTATAGGCCTGGTTTTCAGAATCACCAGCCATTTTTAAGTTTTAAAAAACACTCTGAATAGTATCTGTAAACCACTGAGTTAATCTGAACAGTTAGATTATCTTGGTGTGCAAATGTTGGGTCATCCTCTAGGGCTGCCTTAAGCTTTGCTTTTGAATTCAATCTCTCTTGTGTGATCAAAACATTGGAAACCCAGCCACAGTATACATTTCCTCCTGGATTTAGTTTTAATGAACTATATGTGAAAGATGTGAGTTGTGAACAATATTTGGGACTTAAAGTTACAGTGTCATGGCTAATCCTATGATTTATGAGTGAAGTGTACTCTCCAGATTCTGCAGCTCTTCGTAGCACAACGGTTCCCATCAGAAGTACTTCACTGTGATTGACAGTGTCAGAAGCTTAACTGGTCTGGACACGGAGTCCTTCGCCAGGGTGAGCCACTGCAGATTAAGTCTGTGATTACAGCAGGCACTGTTTGTACAACCTGCGGCAGCTCTCCCCCTATCATATGGCCACTGAGCGCTGTCTATTAAAAAAGAAAAATAAAAAAATCAGACTTTACTGCTGATTGGCTGTGAAAAGTCACACGTTTCTCCTCAAAGGGGCAAAGAACATTACAGTTAACGGGGTATATGTCATTAAAAATCACTGGACTCGGTTCCTCTTCTGAGTCCTTTTGAGTCCACAAGACCAAAGTATGCAGCAGTGCATTTGCCACACTTTTAGAAAGCTCAGGGGCCTCTGAAGATTGTAAGTATAGAAGGCATTTTGTTTATGACYTGGATTTATTGCAGCTCTGTGTGTGCTGGCTCCTACTGGTTTCATCTTACTGCCTTGTCTGTCTGTATCATCTTGGTTTGAAAGGGGCCATCCTGTTTCCATCAGGGTGCACATTAAAGCTCTGACTTTATCTGAGGAAAGGCAGCCAATAACTTTGAAGTGTGTGATAATATTTTTGCTGTGTGCTGACAGTCACACTCTATATTCCCGGACTCTCAGCTCATCATGGACTATTATGAGAAATTGTCAGTGGATATGGCTGGAATTAGACTCATTTCTTTTCCTCTTTTAAATTTCAGCTTATTTTACTATTTATCCTTGATAAATAAGATACTACAGCCACATGGAAGAAACGTGTCTGGTCTCTAGCTCAGCTGAACAATTTGGTCTGCACTGTACTTCAATTTGTTAGACTTGCCATATAATTTGAGATTGCAACTAAGAATTTATTAATCTTTCTGCATAATTTTCAGTGAACAGCTGCACTGTCAAGTTAGGGACAGAGAGTTCTTCCAAGAAACACAAGGGCATCTGTAGCTTTTTAAATCCGACCTCCTATTTTTATTACTATGAAGGTATTTGGGTTCTAATTTAGCAGTATCTATTTTGTAGCATTAAAGAAGGAAAAAAAGAACCAAAAGCTTTGTCTTTTGTGCTGCTAACTTGACCAAGATTGGCAAAATGTTCCTGCTGAAGGTAACTTCTGAAGTTCTGCTGAATGGAAGTTCGTACATATACTAACTCCAAAGTTTTTAATTCAATTTAATTGTTGATTGTTCTCTGCGTATAGTGTCCCAGCATTTTTATCAGGACCTCTAAGCATTTTCTCACCCTGACAAGACAAGATTACAAGACGAGTTCATGCAATAAAGTGTTACTGCTCAATCTCCAAAGGGGAAAGTGAGGCACAAAGGGTCAAAAACAGTTCCATCAAGGCTCTTATAGACATTTGTGACAGACATTCACAGTCATTCTATTACTCTTTATTTCCAGCATTATATTTTATCCAGTCATTAAATCTTTCCACCAACTGATATTTAGAACTATTAAACTCTTAAACATTGTATTAAACATTGTATTGACTYGATCCATTAAATTATTGGCACGTTCTGGAAACACATGAATGGAAATTCTGCAACAAGAAATGCAGTGATACAGTGCAATTAGCAGTTGTTTTAGGGAGTCAGAGTCTCAAGCAGAGTATGGGTTTAATTGGTGTGATATTTTAACCACAAGTGTGGTGAGGAATAGAGATATTGCAGTTTATAGAGAGTGACTCCCCACAGTTTTTTTTTTTTTTTTTTTTTTTTTGTTTTTTTTGTTCAGCAACTTTCATGTACCATAGCTACCTGTTAAGCACACGCTCTATGAAGTAGACTGTATTTTGTCATTGTTTCCTTTTAAATGCTTGTTATCTCAAAGAACCTAACTGATGTACCAAAGATAAGGTTACATGGAGATGGGAAGTGTCTGCACAGTCTGTATGATCAAAGCTCCCAAACTTCTCCGGAGGGCACATGAACATTTGGCAGAATTCATAAAGCAGAAACAAAGACTGGAATTACAGGCTCGAGAAGGGATTTGTTAGGCTATCTGAGATAGTGCCCCATTACACAGAAAGATATCAGTCTGTACAGGAATATATTGAGAAACCACAAGTTCATATTACAGTTTTGGCAGTTCTTAAAAACTGCAAAACATTTGGCCTTCATAACATAGGCAATTGTTTGGCTGTCCAGAGGCTGGAGATATATAAAGGAYGTGCCCCTATAGTACTGAAGAATACTATTAAAAAGGAAATGAGGTTGATTCTACATACTGCATTATTTTTATTAAAATCCTTTGATAGAGGTTTTTTAAKATCAGATCAAACTTACTTTCTCCTCTAAACTGTAATTACATGTTGTATATGTGGTACAGGGAATAATGTAGCTACGTGCCTCTACTTTCCAATRAAATATGCAAGAGAGAATTTTAGAATATAGAAAATCAGGACAGCTATATTGAAAAATGCAGTATGGATTTTTCTTTTTGGCGCTAGAGAAATTAATCATAAACAATATTTATTTACATTCACAGTGGAATCTATAGTTTTATCTGTCTTTATCCACCAAGGAAACCTCTGATTTCTGTTCATCAGCCTTCCAGCCAACAGGACAGAACCCTCCACCTGGTATGTATTCAGGGGTTTAAAAACTTTCTGTAATATGATGTCTGCTAGGAAGTATTTTCTTCATAGGTAGTGAGACATAAGATCAAAAGATGTTTTCTTCTTTGTTTCTGGATCAGAGGTAGTGGTAAGGGAAAAGTGTCTTGATGGAGCTTTGATTCAGACTGCCTTCATCGTCTTGAGCTGGCTCTTCTTTACCTCTGGTATTTACATCGCGCATGACATGAGTAGTGCTAGATGAGGATTAAAGTGAAAAGGAAAGAGTGCAGGGTGTCTTTTCACTTGACAATGTGTAGCCCATCACAGAGATGCGTGAGGAAAAAATTGACACTGATGAGAGCTACCTGAGCCCAAAATCATCCTTTGATCACCCTGAATATGTCTCTTAGAGGAGCTATTGAACAGACAGATGTCCCAAAGCAAACATGGAAGAAAGCAAGTCTCTTCTATGTGAAACACAGAAATGAAGGGAAGAGGAAAAAAGAGAAAATGGATGCTATGGTGCAACTTCCCTCCATGATTTTGAAATAGGAATGGGAATGGACACGAGGGGAAAAAATGAAAACTAATTGTAGTTAAACCTCTCCCAGAACAATGCTGTGTAGAGGCAAAGCTGGTGACCTGGCCCCTCAAACTGGGAGTCTGATCATTGGCAGCATGGTGCACACCTCCACGTCACTGCAAGATGATGCCCCAGATACTACTTACTGGAAAAACTTAAGGGCATATAGTATATTAATTTCATTTTTCATCTTTATGCAGAATTCCTCCTTGAACTGCAATGGAAAGTCTAGTTCAAAAGCAGTTGTGCCGATATCATGTAGGACGTTCTGTCACTTGTTAGTCTACCTGTTTGCATTTGAAAATGYGATAGAGTATCTATTTTAAGAGGCAGCAAATCAGAGAAGAGCTACAGCTGCAACAGCATTTCCAGGCTAAATACCTATTTTCACCTAAAAGCTCTTTGTAATAAATTATACAACTGCTGAACTGCCTTCAGGTGATTACCAGCCAGTTTCAGCTAAACTAAATGTGCTGCTTTTAAGATACGATGTTCCCTGCAAAATCTGTATGTTCATATTGCAAAAAATATGTCTGAATTAATGTGCTCCAGTCCATTACTTGCCTGTAAATGCTAGCAAAGGCCTCAGAGGCCTCCCCCAAGACCTCAGCAGCAGGYTAGCAAGGCAAAGCTGTGATGAATGTCCATAACCAAGCAGAAAAAGCATCCTTTTCTGAGAAGTTGGCAGAAAGGCTAGAACTAGGTTTTCCAATTCATGAATTTTTGAAGAAATAAGCAATTTCACCATTTTCCTCATGAAAAAATGAAACTTGCCAGAGWTCTTCATGAAAAGTAAGTGACAGAAAGATAGAGATCCTTGATCAGCCCAAGAGAGGAATTAACCTTGAATTTCAAATAAGAAACTACTTTGTAAACTAAACTATGTTCATATTCAAATTCTGCTGAGGYTATCGCTCCACTCAGAGAGAGGGTTGAATATTTATCAGGGCCCTAGATGTTTAAACATTCACTGAAATATCACAGAGCGAAAATWAGGTCTTTGTTTTTTTATGGTTTCTGACATGTGAGTCCCACTGCAGAGCCAGAACTCTGCAGCCAGAGGGGTAAGGCTGATTCCCTCCCTCTGATCGGAAATTCCACCCTGGAGGTGAGAAAAATTAACCTTTTTCTGATGAAAGAGCCACCTGTGTATCAACGGCTTGATTACTAGTTTATCCCAGGAAATCCCTGTTAGTGTCAGTGCAATCAGAAAACGGACCAGAAAGGCAAGTGATGGAAGAGAAACCYTGAGTCCTGCAAACTGGCATGTCTGAGTTGCAGAGCAGTACGCTGCAGGGGGAATAGCTGCCTGCTCCAGAATGAACCGTATATTGGTCAGATCAGGACTAGTTAACATATGCAGTGAGGGCACATTCGCTTTTGCATGGATGACCCTCAAAGAACCTAGTAGGTTCTTTGGTTAACCTTATCACTGAACTAGTCTGCTTTCTCTGCATTTAATTAAGTCGTAGTGATATACATCATTTTATAAGATTAATATGCTGTACACTCACTCACAGACATGGCCAAACATTGTCACTGTGAGGCAGCTARATTAGAATTATCCAGTTTAAATGGTTCTGCATAGCCAGTGTGAATGTCACAAGAACTAATGACTTATCTTCCACAGGGAGATATAGACTAAACACTGAGGAAAACTTTCTAGCGATATGAATATGGGATGATTGTTTAGGGAGACTAGGAGCTCCATCCATTATGTATTTTTAGGGCAGATTTAATTATATTTGATCTTATCTTGGAGCAAAGGCAGCTCTGGAAGCGCTTTCTAGACCTAATTTTTATGCTTTACAGAGATACGAAGCTGACACAACGTGCTCAATGCCCTTGAACTGCACTGTGCCGCAGTGAGCTAGAGCAGCGGGATTAGAGCTCGGGATTGTTTGACGCCCAGCTGTGAGCTCAGTTTCCCATGTGATCCRAGAGATTCGTGGCAGCGGGAACCTGAGAGCAGCAGCCAGCAGGACGGTGGGATGARGTAGCCTGCTCAGCTGTGCCAGGCTATCAACATCCAGGAGTCTGGTATCACGGGTCACCAAGCACTTAGGGTAAGGATCCATAATAGTTTAAGCCGAAATAAATCCATGCTGCCTGGATACTACTCTCCTGCTGTTCCCAGCCAGAGGTTCCCTCACCTCCCCTGTGCCAGAAACACACAGCTAGCCTGGTTTTGAGAGTTCTGGGGAACTAAACCAAAAAAATAACATTTCCTTTTTCCTTTTTTCTTTCTTTCACCCTTTTTTTGCTAGATTAGTTTTTCTGCTGGTTTACCTAGTTTGTAGCAAGAGAGGAGGCAAGACTTCACAGGTAGGCAGGYATAAAGGGGGCAGCAGGTACCACAGCAGGGATGAGTTAAAGCTGCAAAAGTGCTCTTGGAGCTGCAAAGACAGGTTTTTTTCACCTAAAAGTCAACTAAGGTGTTCARAGTTATTGGCTCTCACTTACACTATTTTGGATTACCTTCAAGGTATAGCAGAGACTGAAAAGTCTGGACCATAAATGACTGGACAGAAGTTAAGCCTGACAGGACATATGGCCGGCAAGCCTACAGAGCTCGTTGGAGGCAAATGAGTGTTAATCATGTCAAAGTGGCTAGCCAGGCACCCGAACCTGTGATAAACCCGCATGAGAGGCAGGAAGCGTTTGCACAGTCTGGAAGCTGGCCAGTCGCACACCTTTTGGACTGGTGTTGGCACCTGTCCCCCCGACTCACCATATGGGCAGAGCTCACTCGCGYCGGCCTGCCCGATCCGACAGAGACTAACCTGCCGTGGTAACGAAAGACCTGGTGAAGATGGAAACGGAAGGCTGGAGGCTGCCRTATAAAACACAGTGCCCTGTCCAGCCTGGTTGTGAAACAGCAACACGTGTGCGTATYACAGACTTAAAGAGCAGTAAACTGAGACCCAGTAAAAGGAATAATCTTACTTTGTACACACATAAACACTTCCTTCAGGTGCCTGTGAAATTCATTGCTGTAAGTGTTGCTCATTTACAGCCCTGAAGAACGTCTGTGAGTGTGTTAATAAAAAACAAGGCTACGATTCCAAGTGTTTCCGAGAAATTGCCCAGGAAATTAAAGCCCATGAAAACAGCCCTTTGCGTATGGATTTACCAAATACCCTCAGCAGAGTGGCATAAAGTGGGCGCAGAAGGAAAGAGAGGTTCTTACCTATGGAATTGAAACCTCTGATATTTCCCATGCAAGAAAAATGGTCTGACAACACCCTTTTACATGCCACAGGCACGTTTTACTTGGCTAGTCTTATGAAATTATCTCCTAGGTCTCTCCCAGAAAACAGCCCCACTTTATTCTCCTCAGAACAGATAAATTATTCTGGTTGTCCTTTCAGTTCCTTACATGCTTGTTTCTTAGATAACTATATGACAGAAAGCACTTGACTTCCTTTTGACAGGTATTCTTGCAAAGCTGAATCAGCTTTGGAATTCATACGTTTGTGGCTTACTTTACTTTTATTTACAAAATCTTTCATAGGAGTGGCCAGAATAAGAACATTTTTGAGCTTTGTGCTTAGTTATGGGACCTGTGTGACTGCTTCCAACATCCGGATTGGGAGGATCCATTCGAGAGGACCATCCTACATTTAGTAATAAATGATGCTTCTTTTACAGCTTAGAATTACACTGACACTAGCTATATTTAGTTAGAGGTACTCTGCCAGCCAAAATTCTTTTATTAGTTTAATAACAATAATAAACATACATCTTAGATCTCCTGCTATCTGAAGATCTTGGAGCATGTTTGAGTCTACATGAACTTAGCCTTGCAGTACTGTGAGACAAATCAGTGCTTGTATCTCAAAAGCAAAGTAAAGGCAAAAAAAWAAAGCAATTTACCCAGAGTACACCAAGAGCAGAAGCACAGCTCAGGCCATAACGCAGCAATCTTGGCTTTGATATGCACATGAGCGTATGCRTGTATGCATATGACATTCTGGCTCTTTCCAGAAGCTCCCTGAGAAATTTTACTGTAATTGTTTTTTAAAGATAAGCAAGTTTCCTTGTGTTAGGGTGCTATAAGGAATCATCCATTTGTATCATTAAAARGGCTTTTAAAAATTCATATTCATTTGAAATTAAAAAAAAGTAAAATGTTGCAGATGATAGATAGAAATATATACCTGATAGGCAGGCTGTTGTTGCTCTGGTTTAAATAAGGACAGAATTTTTCCATAATCTTTTGGATTGATTCACCATTTTCAAACAAGAGYAGTTACATCTGAGTCTGATAGTACACCATCTCCAGCTAGTTGGTGATGTTAGCTGAAAGTTTACTCTGTCTTCAAGAAGACCTGTTCACTAGCTATAATATGCTCTTTCACCTCATTGATTTCAGTGCAAGGCCACATGGACCCTGCAAATCCAAAGCTGTGCTTGAATCTCTTACCTGCATACCTGCTCTGCTCAATAGCCGTGGCAAACTGGAGCTCCGTGTGGACGTGGGGAAAACAGGTAGCCCATACTGGGAGCTGCACTGCCACTGTCCCCTGTGACCCTACCTGTCTCCCTCACATAATCCAAATTCATATCTTCATTCGTCTACAAAAACTGTGACCAGAACCTTCGCTTGCAGCTTGGCCACTGCTTAWTCTTCCTTCTTCTTGGACGCGGTGATGCTGAGGGAGGAAAGCCCAAGCTGCTTCCCTGAGAGGTGGGATTTGGAGATGTGCCCCCTCAGGTTTCAAAGGTCYTTTCTGGCTAGCAGTTATTAAAGATGAATCCTCTGTACTTCTAAGAGCAAGACAATTGATAAAATGAACTGACTAAGGTATCACAAAAATCAGAGCTGAGTTCAGAAACGTCACTTAGATGTGCCTGACTTGCACATCTAAGTCATCTAAGTGGGCTGACATTTCACACAGCACAGTTAGTCATGTCTGAAAAGTTAGCCATGTCTGAAAACAAAAGTATTTCATGCTGCTGGTATAAAAGCAGCCAGTCTTCTAAAGAACATCTCAGGGATATTTACAGGCACACAATTTCAGCTTTAAGCAAGATTTGTCTCTTGATGGCAGATTTTCACCTTGCTTTTAAAAYATCATTATCACTATCGTTCAATAACTTAACATGCAAAATGTAGTAGTTGACCTGGCAAATTGAGGGAAAGTTTTGTTGTAGTTATTAATGAATGTATCTAAAAATAAATTGTATCTTAAGTGAATGAGAAGCCAACAATCAGGCAAGAAATCTGTCAGGCCATGGTACGTAGTATAAGATTTGTCAATATGTGAACTAAATTCTGCTCTTTGTAGTATGTATTTGATTCCTAATGGTATCAAGTGCAAATGGTAACAAGCTAGAATCTAGTAGAACACTTTGACTTCCATGTAATAGYCYCTTTCTAACACTACGTATGATTGACATCAGTTTGAAAACAAAGCATTTTGCTACAAATGGTAGGAGTCTTTTGCAATTTTCAGTTCTATTYTATTCTAGCTTGAAGACCTTGTGGGAGCTATCACTCTTAAGAGTGTTAGAGTAACAGTGGAAGGACCTCTGTGGTATCAGGTTCACATTTCTGCTACTGAAAGCACCACACCAAGCTATCTTTTTCATAGGCTTCTTGCATTATTTTAGTAATAAATTGATGATTTTGTCCACTGTTCTTTAATGATAAAATTGTTTCAAGAACCTCCTTGTTCTAAGAGTTGGGAAATTTCTTCTAAATGCATAGCTGGTATCTTTTTATTTTCCCTACTGCTAACAATGTCTTGTAGCTGAATAGCTGTTTCCCCTTTGCAGTATTTATAGACAAGAGCTGAAATCCTTTAGGGCTTTTGTTTGGCTAGACTGATCCTACCACCTGTTCTCATCTCTTCTCATCTCTTCTCATAGGATAGCCTCTCCAGTTCCCCAGTTACCCTAGCCAATTTTTTTGCCCATCTTCCAATTTAAATTAATTTTTTATGACTGTTAGTTATCAGAAATGTGTGCAATCTTCCAGACGATGTTTCACTTGGGTCTGTACCCATGCATAGTTCTTGGAATTAGCTCTCCTGTTACATCCAAGGGTTCCATTTACCTTTTCATGATTATCTCATTTTGAGGTAGTAAACATTCATCCTGTCATTAACCTACAAACAAATRTTCTCTTCTTCAGCTGAGGAACTCCTCTTCCTTAATCATTTACTTCCATACGTCTTTCATACATTCATATATGGAGATGGGCTTCTGAGGGAAGARTACGAATGAGGGAGTGAAAGTTGGGATAATCGCAATTTTTTTCCAATGTTGGATGATTCTGTGTGTGTGCAGCTATGGTGGAAGTGAAGGAGAGGCTCTGGACATAACCTCCTGCTCCCCTCTACCTCTCAGCCACTCAGGTACAAAGACACTGACCTTCCAACCATGTCATGCTGGAACAGTGCTGTGAAAGCTCCTCTGGCTCCTTGACTGCCTGCAGTGCAGATACGGCCTGCAGGAATGTATGTAGGACCACCTGGAAGGAGCATAGTTGGCCATCTGTCCTGTTTAGCTCCATCCACAGCCTACACTGCTACCGGAAGCACATCTATATGACTGAGGAGGATGGATAGAGAATGCTGTGGGAGCAGCACATCTACTCCACAGCTAAATTCTCCAGCTGCAGGACAACATGGGTCACAATCCGTAAGTTTTAATTAAGAGATTCAGCAGAAAGGAGGACTTTCAGAAGATGTGGAAATAAAATCTCTTTCAYGAGCTGTTTTTTCTTTCTAGGAACTAAGATACTGCAGTTATAGGTAGTAGTTAAGCTCTGACCTTTCTGGTGCTTGAGCAGGTCAGTCCTTTCACACCACATCATATCGCATGGCTTTATATTATGTGGAAGGGMCAAAGCAGTTGAGCTAGTGCCCTCCAGCTGAACTACCTTGAGCTCTGCAGAGAGTTGTGTAAGGTGACGCAGTCTCTGGCCACCACGCGTCACTGCGGCATTCCACCTGCTCCCTGTGCCCAGTGCAGCAGACAGCAGATCATCAGCGTGACTGCACCATAAAGGCAAACAGWGAAGAACAGCTGTGGGGCTGCACGAAAATGAATCTCAGACACAGCGAAGCTTAGGTGGGCTGCACAGTGCAGACCCCACTCCAACCCTCAGACTGAACTCAGTGGGGACACTCACAGGAGAGATTTGTGCTCAGAGTAATTAGAGAAGGCAGATTTTGCTTTTTTCTTTCTCAGAAAACKATAGTGTTTCTGCTCTTCAGTGGGCTGGTCATTTCTGTATCTGACTGTGAGATAAATGCTGTTCCTAAGGTTATATAAGCTGTTCCTAAAGACATATAACCTCTTCTCCTCCCTTGTCCCTTTACCTCTTCAGTAACAGCAAGCACTGGGTTACCATTTGCAGCATTTCATTCATCTTTTATGTTGCTGTCTAATTCATTTTGACAAACATTTTTGCATTTGCTTTGTTTGACCAGTCTTTGACAGCAAGTGGCCTGCTTCCTGCTGCAGGGAATACCACGAGTTCAAACKAGGAATGCACCCGCATCCCTGGGTTTCCCAGTCAGGACACTGCATTGTGCTGTGGCAAGGGCACAGCACTGCGCACGTGGGATTTGACCCAGGGGCCACATTCCTTACAGGTCAAACAGGAGGCAGTCAGGCCTTCAAAGGAGATTATTTGCCTCCATATGACTCAAGAGAATGTGAACTGAGCCTCCGGGCAGGACCTGGGCCCCTGGGGAAATGCACAATTGTAGTGATACGTGTTCCCAAGGGGAGCTTAAACTCAGCAGGAACATAACTTGGCAACCTTCCACTTCTGGCTCAGGCTAAACTGGCTTTCAGTCCTGGAAGGTAGCACAGTAGCCCCCAGAGAGGTTTTGTACGCTCTTCATATGGTGCTCACTTGTCTATCTGAAAGGAAAACAAATTGCTTCTTGGAAGCTGCTTCTCCATCAGGAGGGGAGCTTGGTGCCACCTGCAGCAGGGCTGAATGCCATTGAGGAAGGAAATGTCCTGCTGTTCCCCTCCACTAGGCAGCAAAATGTGTGCAAAACAACATGTTTTCAGGGACCCTTTCTAACAGGTTTGCAAATAGGAGATGGGCTTTGAAATGTCTCCAAGTAAAACTACTGTGAAATTTATGTAAGCAGAATGTAATTACCCAGATTAGAATTTGGCTAGGACAGAGTGACACTGCATGAGAGAGTGTGCCATAGGATCTTAAATAACCACAAATGATCAGAGCTTCCGTGACTTTACATTTTAGCTGAAATACTAATCTCCATTAGCAGAGAGACTTTGGTATCAGACAGGACTGATGAGCAACTTGTCAACAAACACAGTCAGCAAGTCAAACTGAATCAATCTTCATAAGGTTTCTGTCCATTCCCGTGTCCCCTTTCCCCCACCCCACAGAATATACAAGTTTTAAAAGAGCAATTCAAACAGTTTTTACTGACCTGAAAGTAGTTTTACCTTCTTTTTCTTCTTTTTCTAGATTTTCTCCTTCTGCATTCTTCTTGCTTCTCATATTTGCAGTACTCTTTTTTCCATACTATCTTCTTTTTCCACATCATTTTTCATCTCCTGTAGTTAGTTAATTTCCTCACTTCTTGCTCTCCCTGTTCACTTACAGTTCTTTCTTTCATTTTCTTGTCTTCCTCCAAAACCTCTCCAATGTGCTTTCCCTGAGTCCTGTCCCTGTCTTTCATTCTCCTTTGCAACTGCTTAGGTACTGTTCATCGTTTGATTACACATTTTGCTCTGTCCCATCCTTTACAAAGTTGCCAGGGGCAAACCCTGGACTTGCAGATCTTCTCGCAGTCGTGGTCTGCATTCCAGGAGGGAGGGTCCAGATGTTATTGCATTGCTTCCATCCCCAAAAGATCTCAAGCTCCAGCTTCCTTGAGGTCACAGAAGACCAGCCATGGGTTTGGTTTTATGCTATGGTAGCCTATGTAATTATAAAGGCAGCTAAAGACTAATGGCATATACCATATATCCTGCTGTACTGGATCTAGAAATATGCGTGAGTTGTTGTGATCCTGAGACAAGAGGAAAAATTTTGGAAAGCATTTCAGTTACTTGTAAATTGGTTTTGGTAGATTCTACTCAGTAATTCTAAAAGTAAAAGAATTTTAAAAAGGAAAGGTATCTTCACTTTACCATTTTCTTGCCATAGCAGTAACCTTTCTGACAATTCTCATAGATCCCCTCTCCATTAACATTTATTTCACTCAAGTAATTTGCTCCCCTTTCTGAGGAAATCTATCTCATGAATATTTCAGGATACAAACTTTTTTCACTGTATTTTTTTCAGGAGCACTGCAATGTAGTTGTTCGGTAACCTTAAATAATTACTTTTCTTCAGCACGGCTTTATGCAAAACAAATACTAACTCTGTTATTTATTGTTGAAATGAGCAAACTCATTAATAGTAGTGTTTCAAAAACTTAATCCTCCTATTCACCTTCAACACATTGGCTACTGCTCAGTTTTCTTCACGTTATCAGTATCTTCACACTAGCTGAAGCACCCAGAACTGTAATTAATCTGACAGACCAAGACTATCTAGTACTATATGAGGAAGCTATTCATGCATCGTCTGTGATGTGATACCTCATGCATCTCCAAATCATATTGGCTCTGCTTCCACCATGCCATACTGAAAATTCACATCCAGCTTGTTGTTCAGTTGATATCATATGAAAATCTTTTTCCACCTGAATGCTAAACTGCTCTTCAAGTTTCTCTGTCTGACTGAATCTTTGCATCAGGGTTATTTCTGCCTAGATACACTTGTAATTTGCACTCATACTAAGTGGATCTCATTTGAATAATTCTGCTGTATCCTTAAAATATCCAAATTAATCTTCAACCTTCAGTCTTCAATTAATCATCTTCAACATTAACTACAGGTCTACTCATCACCCATTTTCACTTTATGTTAGATTAGRGATTAGAACCTTGCATACCAGTGGCTGGATACAGCTCACAGCTTAATTTTAGTTGTATGTAGCCTTAGGAACTGCACCAACATATGGGCTCACATACCATCCTCCAGACAAGCTTGACTGGCGCAGTTGAGAATGGTCTCAGATATTTTTCTGTAAGACTTTCCTAGTGCTTACAAAGTGGAAACAAACACTCACAGGAATCCAGGACTATGTTTCTGCTTTAAAGCTTCAAACCACATTTATTGTAAATTCATGGGGGGGGGAAAAAAAAGAAAAAGAAACTGCAGGTCAGTAAACTATTACATCTCAGTGCGAAGAACTTGTACATGATGTGCAATCAGAGATTGAAAGGAGTATCTAAATAAGCAGAAATTTCTCAATAGAAATCTCATTAAATAAAAAAAATATTTCCATATTTACAGATTATAAGGCAGATGTATCCTTAAAGCATTGTTTAGTGGATTAATTTCTATTAAAAGAAAATAAAAATGGTTCCAATCTAAGAGTGTACTTAGGAAACAGCTTGCTATACAGTCTATTTTTACCGCCAGTGAACGGATCAGTAACCTCCCCTTGACCAGTGCTCTGGTTCTTCTGTTGTCCACGCTCTCACCGAAGGGCTTCTGGAATCTCCACCTACAAAACCAGGGGAGGGGAGTCTCGTTACATTTGCTATTCAGTCTGGAAATCATCAACTGMGCTGTCTGTCTGCTTATCGGTGTAATATGATGATATGTAATTGTGATTTACGTATGTTCCTAAACATCTAGTCTTCCTAATACCTCTGCCCACTATAGATTCTTAGAAATACAATCATCTACTCCATAAAACTAAAATTCCCTTCCTCTCCTCTTTTGTCTAAAGTTGTTAGAAAGGGTATTAACTCTGAGTTAAAAAAAAGCAAGTCCATTCCTTGGGAGGCACTGTGATAACAGATTTGCCATGTATTATGCTCCAGAGATGGCAAAATTCCTATTTGAGTTCCAGGGACACTCCCAAGGGCCCAGTGCTAAGCATCATTTGCTGTAACATGCCTGTACCTGGGTTGTAGCGGTGCCTCACTTCTGTCAAAACTACAGTCAAACAGAAATAAAACATGTGCTAAGAAAAGCCTAATCAGAGGAAAGCCTGCTCACAAGTATTTTCTTGTATTCATATTTCTAAAAACCCTTTTTATAAAATATATAGGTACTAAAGTTAATTAAACTCATGCCATATCTGAGCTATAATCAGATGCAGAAATACGACCTCCTACTTACCCGCCTTAACTGTTTTATGCTGCTTGCTCGAATTGCTTCCATGAGATTGTCATGGAGAGACCTTTGTGGGGTGGAGGGTCGAGTAGAGGGTCGTGAACCTTCTTCTGATTTTCTATCTGAGACTGATTTTAGAGAATCTTTAATTTCTTTCAATATACTGTTCTCATGCTTTTTGCTCTTTTTGCCTTTCTTCTTTTTCTGTCCATTTTGTAAAGCTTTTTTTGAGCTTTCTTGCTGCTTGATGACCTCAGCTATATTCCTAGTTGGTACCTTCTTTTCTGGAAAGATGAGAGGAGGAGGAGGAGGAGGAGGGGGTGGAGGAGGTGGAGGGGGTGGAGGTGCTGGAGCTGGAGCTGGGGGTTGACTTTTCATTGGTGGTGCTTTCTTAGAGAGCTTTGGAGAGGACCAAGGTGAGCTCTTAGGTGATACATAAGGTGAGGACCGAGGAGTTCCTTTCTGCAGGACTTTGGTCTTGGGATTGATTGCTCCATCACAACTAGACTCTTGTTGCCGTTGCTCCTGCATACGCTTTTGCCTTTGTTTATCCATGTTCCTTGTCAGGATACTTGTCATGCTCATTCTTGGTCCAGCAAGCTCAAAGTGGTATCCCAGCTTGACTAGAGTGGTGTTCTCTTTCAACAGTTTAACTATGTCCATTTCCACCTGGCTGCCCATTATGTGCCTTTGATTATGGAATCGTAACTCTGTTAGAACCTTGTTATTCTGCAAAGCTCTCATGATGGCCAGTATCCCTTTACCTGTGACAAAATTTGACTCAATGTTCAGACTATTTATACACTGATTCACCTTTAACATACCAGCAATAGCTATTGCAACATTGTCATCAGCACGCGTATTAGCTAGACTGAATGACTTAACCACTGTGTTGTCCCTGAGGGCTTGAGAAAACTGTATGAGTGTCTGTGAAGTGATGTTTTCAATGTTATTCAGATTGACCTCTGTGGTGTCAGGATCATTGTTCCTAACTTTTTCCAAAGCATCCTCAATAACTGTAGGATTTCCGCAAGGGTGGATGGCACTAGATTTAAAGCTCAGACTGTCTGTGTCCTTTCCATCGTGGCCATTGAGTAAGCTTTCACTGTCCTTCTGGCTGTTACATTTCTTGCGTTTAATGTGGTCAGAACTCCTGCCACCTTCACAATTCACAGTTCTTTCACCAGCTGCAGCATTTTGCTTTTCTTCATCCTCATCTTCATCACTTTCATCTTCATCTTCCTCCTCCTCTTCTTCCTCTTCCTCATCCTCTTCAGTATATGCTTCCTCGGACACTTCACTATTGCTTTCTGTGAAATATTCTTCCTGAATGTCTTCTGCATTGTTTTCCTCTTGCTCTGAATCCTGAACAGGAATGTAGATGTGGGTGTTAAATATGATTACAGTAATGTAGCTACTATCATTCTGAACAAGAAAAAAATTATCTCAAAACTATACAAGTTAATGTTAACAGCTAAAAATAAATCTCCAGAAACAGAGACAGTTAAGAGAATAAAAACATTATTTCAGTGCCTCCTATCTTTTAATTACTATTTCTTTCATTTTCTTTAGAAGACAAATGCTTAGTGCAAATTAAAATAGTTTTACTGACGACAAAGATTTCTACCGAGATAAAATTTGATATAAGATACTACAACATGAATATACTTCATGCTTTCTATGTGTTGGCATGTTCACAAGGGATGTAATGTAGATCTGGATGTATCCTTGCCAGCAGAGACACAAGACTGCAGTTTCAGAATGGACATGATCTATGAGATATGAATTTCTTGATTTYGTAAAGACTAAACACCTGTGCCAATGCTCAGACTTCCATGCATGTATTAGTACATCCATACAGGCTAGAGAATGTCCTGATTGAGTATATAAATAGTGTGTAAACATGCATATTGACTTACAAAATAATACAGAATTACAAGAGTTACATAAAAACAAATCTAGATGTACTCTATAGGCTGTGAACACTTGGGATCTATTTGTGGAGAAAAGATTCAGACACATTCCCACAGGTACCAGGTAATCACATGTCAGTAATCCCCAAATCACTTCAAGTTTGCCAAGAGCTAAGAATATGCTCATAAACAGGTCAGCTGCCATACTGTAACTAGTTATAACTCATTGCCTCCACAGTGTACTGCTCTTGTCTAAACCCTAAGGTATGTTAGTGTGCTTAGTGCACTAAAAAGGCAAATTTGGATCCACTTCTCAAAGTTCTGTACGGTGCTCTAACCAGTTATGGTGGCAAAGCAAAATTCTCCACATGCAGAAGCAGCAAATGTCATTACCTCTGTAAAGTCTCACCACCACCTGGAGAACTCCAGAAGCATGGAAGTGTTGTGTAGGCCATGACTGGATCCTCACAGTGCAACCACCTTTAACCTCTTGCCCCAAAAGATCTCACATGTCCTTTTTAGTCTCCTAGACAGCATATACCTTTTTATTTTTAAATAATATTTTTAAATTTTGATAAAATTTTGCAGAAATATAGTTGTTCTGCATGCATTGCTTTATCAAAATTCATATTTTCTGTGTAAAATACTAAAGAAAGGACATTCACTGGAGACATAATGACTATTCTGCACTTTTGGCAAACTGAAGTGTTACTAAAATGACAGCATATTTTCAGAAAACATGTACAAGTTTAAAATTGCTTAATTATTTGTTTCTGAAAATAATAAAATAACCCCTCCAGTAATGGCAGATTGCATGGCACTGTCTCAAAATCCTAAGCAGATTTCTGCATCAGGACATATACAAAACAGCCAGTAACTCTAACATTTCCACAAGCTTGACTCTAATGAAACAGGACGCGTAACTGCCAGTCGTGAGTGTGCTCCACAGAGGGTTCGGGGTGTGGAGGACTTGCTGGGTCCTCCTGGAGGACCYACCACCGTGATTGTGCTGTGAACTCTGTGCGGGAAGGGCCTTATGCTAACAGACACTCTGCTGCATATAGAAACAGGGTTCATGACGGGACCAAGATTTATATCTGCAAATACTTCTGCAAATACATGCGAACATCTAAAAGATGAAAATGCATTCAGAAAGGCCTCTTTTTTGCTATGCTTTCATCTACCTGGGCAGCAGTCATCAACAGGACTGCTTATGAGCAGAAGTTTGTGCCTCTGAATGGACTAGTAGTATGTTTTGATGGCACTAGATTAATAAAATAAATTACTTGATTGTTTCAATTTTTTTCTTTCTTTTTCTTTCTTTTTTTCTTGCTTTTTTTT
>NW_028185617.1:91398-115131 GCF_003343005.1 Rhea americana
GAAAGGAAAGAAAAAAGAAAGAAAGAAACAAGCAAACTTGTCTCCATTAGCAGAGTCAGAATTTGATATGAAGCAGTACATAAAAGTCAATGAGCTACGCACATCCCAATATCTTCGCTTTGCTTTGAAAATACATGGAGCCAATGCAAAAACAAAAGTTGCTTTTTGAAAGAATGCAGTCTCACAAATTGTTTTTGCAGTGGCCCAGGAGATGCCAGCATGGGCTGAAGTTAGACTGAAAACACTCATCAGTTTCTCGGACTGAGACCTTCAGTCCTGCCAAGTTATACTGGTCATTCGTAGCTCAAGGACAAGCATTTATTATTGTAATTTATATTTTGGGGGGGCAAATTGCATAACAAATACTATTGATTGCTTTTTGAGGAATATAGATAAATACTTTGACTAATTACTCCATGCCAGGCCACTTTTCATGTAACTTCTACAACTACCCTCTGATAGTGGTTGCCAGAAGAACGCTGCGCTGTGCTGAAGGTGCTCAGCAAAACCAGAGCAACTTAAGCCTGCTGACTGCTGTGCACCTCATCTGCAGCAAGCACAAAGTCTGTTGGCCACCTTACTCCACTTCTGACATATTTTGTATTTAGAATTCCCTTCCTGACGTGCTTCTTAGCAATCTATATATACATATATTTTTTTAAGGAAAGAAAAAAACAATCTATTATCTTTCAAACAACATCAAAAGTTACCTAAAAATCTACATCACTACCTAGAAGTAATTTATACCTAGTCCTTTAAAACTGTATTCTTATATTATTTTAATCACTAATGATAGTTTTTTACAGGATTTTCTTTTGCTCTCAACTCAGCTTTAAGGTACTTCCAGAGAGAGAGAGCAAAGACTCTCTGAGCTAATTAATATAAAGCACTTTAGCAAATGCAAAAGTATCAGTAACAACATTCTTAAAAATATTGAAAGAAACTGAAAGAAAATAAAAACAGTGAGATCACACTATGCTAAGACAAGCCAAAACATTCTTAGAAACCAGTGAAAGCTTTAGTATCGTACCTTGTCACATGCACCCAGCCTTTCTTTTTCTAAGAGTTTTCTGGTCTCCCTCTCCCAATAGGCCATCAGGGCTTCCCTGCTGAAAGTCCCTGTTGGGGTTTTCTCGGTCAGGCTCTTTTGCCGTTGTCCCACTGGCAGGTTGCGGTCGGGCTCTATGTCCTCCAGCTCCCTCTCCAATTCCTTCAGCTCCTCTTCGGTCAGAGAAGCGAGGAGCTCATCTTCATCAACGTCTTCATATTTACTGAGCTCTCTTCTGTAGCCAAAGGTGGACATGGTCCCGTTTGATCAGGCTGATATAAAACTAAAATGACTAGGCATTCAAGAAGGCTGAATCAAGTATGCTGTGTCTCGTTTGGTCAGCAACTGTTTCCCTGCCTAGCTGAGGCACCCTTTTAAGAGTAATCATCGGGGGCTTACGACAATGCGCGAAGGGATGAAAGCATGCTCTGTTTTAGGCATCAGACGTCAGCTAGACATCTGAACAGAAAGAATGTCCTAACACTAGTGTTTGTAGGTCTCTTGAAGAGGGGGATTATTGACACACTGACCATTGCCATATTTAGAGCAGCCTGCTACCGGGAGAATACCAACTTCACAGAGGGGAACGGCAGGAAATAAAATCACAGGCGCAATTACATTGACTTTTATTCAAACAACCGTAGAGAAAGAACAATAAAAATACATTTAATCCTGAGCTGCCCCAGGGGCTGGAAATAAAACGAGCTCCCAGCTGCGCAGTGAAGTTGTTCTCATTTTCACGGCTATCCCGTGGAGCTATACCGTTATCGCGCCGAGGCATTTGGAAGACGTTGTAATCGGTAGGAATGCAACACGGACGGAGAAGGSTGGCGTGCCGAAGTGTGCAGGAAGCACCGCTCTGGCAATGTCATGCCCAGCCTGTGACAAATCACGCAACTGGATTATTTATTGATTCTCCTTTTCAAGAACGATCTGTGGGAGAATCAACTTAACATGCTTATTTGAAGCTCATGCAATTTTTTTTTTTTTTTTTTATGGAGGATTACATTGCCCTGCTTGAAGTTAACAGAATTTCACAGAGCTTTAGGGTCTATGCACAGACCTGGGCCCTCTGCAAACAACATAATTCTGGCTATTAAAYCTGTCAGAATCTAGCAAATGAAGGCCTCTAGTGGCCGTTCTGTTAAAAGGCTGTCGCTTCCTGTAGCCCATTGGTTTGCAGCTAGAGAGTGCCCTTAAATCCTATTTTTATATGAGTATATACGTTCTCATGTCCTCTAATAAATGATATATTATTCTGATATTATCTTTTAATGGATAGGTGTCATCCAATGTAAGTGAATGATGGCCAGCTACAGATGTTTTTCTGAAACACTGAGGCCAGTAATGCCCCAAAACCTCTTTCTGTGTGAGRGGGAAAAAGAGAGAGAGCGAAAAGATTGGCTTTGATATAGTAAAGTAGGAGCATATCAGTAATGATAAATGTTAATGTTAATAAATGATAAAACCTGGTGTTTCTATTCTTAGTTAATATTTTAACAGACCATTTAACGGAAGAGGAAGCGAAAAGAATTTGGACTRTTGTTCCTGTCCAGGATCATCTCTCTTTGGTTAGTAGGGATTAGCTGTTACTATTGAGTGCATGATGTTTAGCCARATTGTTCATTTATTTTTATTATTATGCATATTGTTTTGCTAGCAATGGACAGAGGAGATTCAGCATGATTCTCATGGACAGATTTGGTTAATAAATTCCATTTTTCCTCTTATCACTTTTTTGTGTGAATTTCATCTGTTTTGGTTTGCTAAAACAGTGGAATCRAAGTTTAAGCTTTCGTAAAACAGGAAATATTAATAAAGCAGACTAAAGAATATTGTGCATTTGTAATCAAAATAAATATTTGTAGGTTATTTGTATTGACCAAATCTTTGCATAAAATGAGAAATATGCAAAATAATTTGGCTTAGGAAGATCTGAGTGTTACCATCCTGATTTCATAAAATATTGCAAAGAATAAGAAACTTGGGTCAGATGTGTCTARATGAGACTGTGAGTAGAGGTTCCATTCATTTTTCTTACTAGACTTGCAAAATGATGCTTAGACCAAATTTCTGTAAAATATGAAACAAAAGAAATAAATAATAAGTAAGTACTTTTTTTTCTCTTAACCCTGCATTGTGTACTGCGATGTTGGAATTAATTAAATGTATATATCAGAACTTCAATCAATTTTATTTCTTCAGTATCACTAGGACAATGGTTTGCTTTGTTATCATTTGATTTACTGGAGAAGCAGCACAATAAAATTAAATTTTTTGTGAACATTTTTGCAGGAAACATCTTTTGTAAACATTTTAGTTGGAGCAGGTTWAAAAAATATACTGGACAGATTTTCTTTTGGAGAATACTGATTGAATRAAACAGAAATGATGTTTGAAATGTATCATATTTTGTAAGTACGAAAATAATGTACAACAAAAATATGTACAATAGTAAAAGCAAAAATATACTGACAAAGTCAAAATGAAATCTATTCAAATATGTTGTTTTCTGGAATTCCTTTGATTTCTACTTTTCCTTTTTTTCTCAGATAAAAAGAAGTCTCTAAGTCTCAGAACTTTCCTGGGTTGAGAGCCCACAGTACAAGCCACAAAATATAGAGCTGCCTAACCTATCCATTTCCTATTTCTGTTTTTCCAAACTCAAACAACCTTCAAAAAGGAACATGTTGCTTATTTTTAAAATAATATACCAAAGGATGATTTCTTCCAGCCCTTCACTGTGACATGAACATTCCCATCATTGCTACTCTTGCAAGATATGACATTAGGCCAGTGACAATGGTTTTCTATATACAAAATCCAATGGATTTTAGGGATGCTAAAAAATATAGACAAGCTATTTTATTGTAAGTGTYTGCCCTGGATGAGGGGAGATTGACACATTTGGATGAGGTTATGAGAGGTTTGTGTTCTTCTTAATGCTGTATATTTTATTCATGATAGTTTAGGACCCATTCTTTATAGGCAGATGGATAAGGGTGAAACCCAACTTTTAAAGCGCTCTCTAGAACAATTGCAAGAARAATAATAAATCAGTAACATATGACATATTACATACACACAAATGATGCTAAGACCAAAAAAATCAAGTATTCACAAGTCAGCAAACACTGAAATTATGTTTCTTATCACTGACCTGTTGATGTGCATTGCAACACAGTTCTTAACTTCCTAAGTCTGYAGTCATATATTTTGATCCTGGACACCTGAGTCCCCAGGAGCCTTAGTCTTGTTCRGTGTACAGGAAAGATCACGCACATTTAACAAACAGCCTTTCAGTATTTTGTTTTATCCTYCCTTCTCAGCACACTAAGATTACCAATGACTTTATTTGTCCATGAGCCCCTTCAGGAGAGCTGGTGATAYTATTTCCATTGTAAAGATGAATAATAGAGGTAGAGACATTAAGACCAAAAGTATCTATTAAGTTGAAGTGCTCTTTATGAAACATTCAGGATTCACTTTTTCAGAATACTTGGCATAATTACGCAGCACTTCAGCTGCTCAGTGCTCAGCTCCTGTGAGCATCAGCTATTTAACTGACTTCTCTCAGGAGCTTTCTTGTAAAGATAGTGGTAATTTTGTTTTCCTAGTACTAGCATTCCAGCATGAAACTTTTCATTCTAACAGTTCAATTTCTGAGACATTATACGTGTTCCAATTTCTGCAGAAAATGAGATAAACAGCAGTCTGAACATCCCAGCACATTTCCCATTCTAGGTACAGAATCAGGCAAGGGKCAGCTAGAAACCTCAGTGTTTTGAACTAATGTTGAGTGATTGARTGTCTAGCTTCTGAAGGTTTGTTTTGCTTTTTGAATAACCTTTTAATACACTATTTTGGATATAATTTGGGAATTTTTAAAAGCATCTCCTAAACTACTACCTTATAAAAAAAAAGAGAGAGAGAGAGAAAGAAAAGAAAAATCCAAAACTGTGTTATAAATCAATTTCTCATGTGGCTTCCTGTACAATTCTTACTAAGAAAGAATGCATAATGTTGATATTTTATTTCCTGGAATATTCCAGTTGAAAGTGTGATACCATTTTCCTGTCCAACATGCTCTAGGTGATCCTGCTTGAGCAGGAGAGGTGGACTACTTGATCTCCAGAGGTCCCTTCCAACCTCAGCCATTCTGTGATTCTGAGATTCTGACCGGCTTAGGAGGGGATCTTGTGCTAGTGAGGTGTGAGCTGGCTGAAAGAAGTGGTGGCACAATGAACTTCCTGCTGATACAGATGCAATGAGAGTGGAGCATGAGCTAGATGTATACAGCATATGTAGATGTTATAATGGCTGCACTGACAGCTGTTTCGGGTCAGTCCTCYCAAGTGCTTTGCCACATGTTAACAGAAAACCCAGATTATTGTCCCTAATACATGGCTGAAACCCTGAATGCAGGGAATAGACCATGTATTACACTTGCAGGCCACAAAAATTCATCATTCAGTCAACAAAAATGACATATTACAATGTAAATGACAATATACATGTTTCCTTCAGTCTCTGGACTAAAACTAGAGAAAACTAAAGAACAGAAAACGCATTTTATAGGAGCAGGAATCATTTAATCACTTCAGATGCTTGGCATGCAAGTTTCTGGCTTAAAGTGGGACTGAATCCATTCATCAGCAGCTACATTTTAGAYAAGACTTTCCAAACTTTTCTAACCTAGTGATCTATTTTATAGGTTTCAGAAGAGGGRACATATCTAAATGTTCATCTTTTCTCTCTTTCCAAGCAATGAAATGTTTCAAGCAACAGTTCACGAAATTTTGTTTTGCTCYTCACAAGCTTCTACACTTTGGCCATGATGGCCCTGTCATTGAAAGGATGTGATCAACACCTGATGGGTGCTATTCATACCTGAGGAGGGCAAAAACCRTAGTTCAAATTCTACTTCCCATTTGCTGGGTGCAGGGCAAACTGCAGGAAAGCAAAGGGAGTGTTGTGCAACCTTGTCCTCAGGAGTGCGATACGGCCTCTCCCCAGGACGTGGCTATTTCAGTCGCAGAGCCTGAGGACAGCTCATCAGACAGATGCTCTGGCTTGTTTTGAACTGCAGTCCCACACTGCAGGAACGGGTCCAATTGCCATAGAGCATGGTAAAAACAATGTCACTACAGCACACGTCTGGGATTTCCCATCCTCTTCTTTTGCTTGTCTATCTGCAGTGTTCACTCTCTCCTTTTCCCACCTCTTCTGCACCCGTCATTCCTCAGCCGGTCTCTTCTTGACACCGTGCCTTATGTGGGCATCAGCACCCCCTCCCTTGAGCTCTCCTCCCTTGCCCTTCCCACCACGATGATCTTGCATGCCTCCTTCCTGCTGGGCTGCTTTCACCACCCCTGGACGCAGGCCCCTTGCACCCCTGGGCCTGGGCCTCCCTGCATACCTCACCCTGCTGTCCTCACCCACCTCCACAGCATGTTCCCTCCTGCCCTCTCCTCGCTGCACGWCCCTCTTCTCCCTGTCCGGCACCATGCGCTATCCCCCCTCGCACTCTTCTCCTTCCTGCTCACAGAGCAGCCCTGGGCTTCTCTCCCTCCTCGTTGTGCGTCCCCTCCAGGCCCAGCCACTGCACAGGACACAGCCTTCGAGCGCCTGGTCCTTGCCCTGCAACTGCCCTGAAGAGCCAGAGGGTCAGTAATCTTGCCTGACTTCTAAATAGGACCATGAGGTAGACTGATGGGACAAGCTGTAGCTCTTTCTCCCTAGAGACTGGCATAACTTGAAAATTGTGCACACAGTACTGTTCTTAAAAAGATGCGTCATCACCTACATTTAACAGTGGTATCAGCAGAGCAAACAGGATAAAGCATGTGCTGAAGGCATTTGAAGGAATAATTTTTCAGCTGCTTTTCTCTATGCCAGATGATTCTATTATCCAGACCGTCTTTCCTGGTGATGTTGTAAATGTGGAGTCACAAGGGAAAAAAAGATAATTTTTTTCATGCATGCTGGGGAAAGAAAAAGTGAGATAAATTTAAAGATGAATTTGAACCCAAACCAGTCATTGCTTGGGAATTAGATTCAGCATCCTAACTCAAGGACAGATTTTTCCATACAATTCCCAGCAGCACACCATCCAAGCTGAACACGCCAGGCTGTTGGGAAGGCAGATTCCAGATCCAGACTGTAGCTTAACAACCTGGCTGCATTGCAAACAGGGATCCGCTTCCACTGAAAAACATGTGCATGTTTCGTTTTGAGATTCGTTTTGAAAACAGCATTCCCAACAGCTGCTGGGAAGTTTACCAGAAGTTTAGAGAAAGCTATACAGAAACAAGCCATGGGGCAACCACTAATTTAATGTATTTTGATGATGAGAGTATACAGGCTGACTTGCTTATCAAGAAGACAAAAGAGTCATGAGTAGTAAAAAAAAGTGAATGAGTTTTGATGGTGCTGCTGATAGGAAGTGGCTGAGGATACATCTCGGAAGGCTGGTCAAGAGGAGAACCTGGCTTCAGGGAAGAACTGGAAAAAAAAAATCTGCTAAGTGCAAACAGGAAGATTTCATGACTCACAGAGTCCTTCGCCTTTGACTAAAGGAAGGAAAACTCACTGTCCCTGCTGTGCAGCCACCCAGTATGCTTTGTTCACTGATCCTGATGGTTTATTTCATTATTCAGCAACACATACAGTTGGGTGCCAAGGGTGCAACAGACTTTATTACCTCTTTTGCCTGTCTGAATCATAGGAAAATAGGGAACGCAAGGGGGACAAATAAATTCTACTGAATAAAGGTCATCCCATTCCCAGTCTTCTTTCCTTTCTACACAGCCAACACTTTTTAATCATGTTGTATCAGTACATTGTCATGTTCTGTAACAACAGTGTGAAATGAGCCTGCTTATCTTTGACAGTACAAACCATTCCTGCCTGGGATTTGCTCAGACCAAGTGCTTCGCCCCTACTCTGCTGACTATCCCTTTCCTCAGTGCCTGTTTCTACCACACAGGAAAAGATAAACTGCATTGCACACAATGACTATCTTAATGCTCTTGCTTTCATATAGCTGCTCTCATCCCTCAGGAAGAATCCCACTGTGCTTTACAAACATTGACAACAGATTTACAAACTATATATAGAAATCATTTCACTCGCTACTGATGTGCAGACACTAGGTGAACACAGCAGCTGTTTGGAATTACACAGCAATATTGCTCAACAGTGTTGGAGAGGAAGTAGAGGCCACTATATYGCAGTGAAAGTGTCAGAGGAACTATTGCATGTACACATAAAGCAGTTATTAGATGTGCAGTTTGAATGATACACTGTTGAGATATCTGTGCGCAAGCTACTCTTTCCCCAAAAGTAAAATAAAATATATAATATCTGCCAGTTTAAGCCTTGCATTATCCTTGAAGGCATTTGCAACTATACAATAATTTCTCTGTTCAAGTGAGAGCCCAAAAATTCATACTGATTATAAGAAGTGCATGGACTTAACCTTTCGTTGAATGCCTTAGGCCCAGTTTTTCTGTGTGGCTTAGCACAACCTACAGTTTGCYCTTCAGATAAAAAGATGCTCTGTTTCTTTATGCCCAGAGAGCAAGGCAGTTACTTATTTCTGTGTTTAGCATTTCCCTTTTTGTCAAGTTATTTTTAACAGTGTGTTTTTATTTTTAAAATAGATTCTAAATATAAAATCTTGGCAGTATAAATAAATGATGAAAATCATGGGGAATTAAAAACAAGAAGATGTAKTAGGTAAATTCTCTACTGTATTGTCTTCGTTCTTTAAGAAGCCCATATTAATGACAATGGTAATTCTGGGTACCACATATAGTATACGCAGAATATGCAGTCAGAAGGTTTTACCCTAAGACTGGATCAAATGTAAAGACTGCTACTGAAAATATGAATTCTAAAAATGAAACGTAAACACTTCATACATGTCACCAGAGCTACACTGTTGTATATCAGCCTTGTGACTACTAGCAATTTAGCAACTTGTTTTTACAGTTCTTCAGGAGAACCATGAAAAACAGATTCGTCAGGGAGTATTCCTCCTGATCTAGGTGCATCTTTTGCCGGTGTGAGTGACACTTAACGGAGCATTTCAGAGAGCAAATGCTTCCCATCATAATATATACCTATAAATATTTTTACAGCACATCAGTGCACTTAACCATGTACTTCTTTCTGATTAATCCTGCATTTGTCCTGGTAAAGAATCAGAATGTCTTTTTTTTTTTTTTTTAAGATTGTCCCATGCATTTGGAGGCAGGAGATTGATTTTTGAATCAAGGTGATTACCTCCAGGGAGCAGAAAAAAAGAGTCTGAAGAACAGACAAGCCAGTTGGAGTGGAAAGGTCAGGGAGGGAAGCAGCCCGGTATAGAGCCATAAAGGTCGAAATCCGCTGTGGCTGATTCTGCTTTTCCTGCTGCCTTTTTCCTGAGCAGAGAGCTATCCGTTCCAAGGCTCACGGGGAAAAGAGTAGACAGGGGAGGCTTTAAAGGGACTGACTTAGCAGACAGCCTAGAGCTGTGGCAGAGTACACCAGAGAGCCAGTACCGGCTACACAGAATAGGACACACAGATGAGAGCAAGAGACTGTTTGCTGACTAGGTGCACAGTGAAAGGAGAGATGGAAAAGCCAAAAGAGAAGAGAGTGGTTCTACAGAGATAAACACCTCTGAATTTATTTCTTTTCACCATGCAAACCATAACTAAACTGCTGGGTATTTTAGAGGCTTCTTTCTGTCCCCAAAGCAGACACAAAAGACCGCTGTTTCGTGACTCTCTCTCTCCACACACAACTCCTGTTCTGTTAGCAATAATCTGAGAAGCAGCAGCTCAGGCATGAAGAGCCCGAGCCAGAACGCTGACTCCTGCAGCACAATTTTCCCCCATTGATAGCACGGGTCAAGCATCCACCGCACCAGCTTCCAAGATTAGATGGTAGCCAGCGCATGGAATTTGTGTGGAGCGCACACAACAACGTTACGGGCCTGACAGGGAATGGCTGATCGTACCCAGAACTTGCTGCCATAGTTTGGTGCTTGACTGAGCTCTGTAAAAAAACTTAAAGCTACAAAGTCTCTCTCTCTGGTGCTGCAAAGGCTGATGTAACCACAGTTGAATGTCTGGCTCCTTGGAGAGCTCATCAGTCTAGCGCAGCTGTTTGTGTCAGATTTTATGAGAAACAGAGACTGAATTATACCCCTGCTTTCAAACATTGTTTCCAACCTGATAGAAGTCCTTACCACAGAACATGCTTGAATCAATGCCAGGGCATTTAATTACTTCTGACCATTTAATTACTTCTGACTTCTTGCTGATGGGGTGGACATGCCATGGAATTGGGTTGCCATGGAGCACCCCGTGAGTCACACCCAGAGAGCTGAGAAAACAAAATCCCTAGATCGCAAGGGTTCAATCAGAGTCCAAGTAAGGAAAAAAAGTAGTAGTTTTCCCTAGCACTTTATTCTTGCAGCTGTGGCTGCTGTCTTCCTCTTTTCACAAAAAGGCCAGTCCTAGACTACTTACTTTTCCTRCTCCCACCAATGCATACTTAACTCTAGAAAAGTAAAATTTAATGGTCTGGCTGCAAAATATGGCATTCAAAAGACTGTGTTCAATTCCTAGCTGTGTCATCAGCATGACATGAGGTAAACAGTTTCCTTTCTGTATCTTTCTCTCTCTCCTTATGTACCCTTTAAAACTTAAGTATTGCCTCCCCTTTCCTTTGCAGTTCAGAGATGTCTTAGAAGCATCCCAGATGCTTTCTCGTGTCATGATAATTTCTTTAACGCTTTGGGGGGGGGGGGAAGGTCTTCCGTAAATAAACATTTTAAACATTTTCAATGTTGAAGAAAAAAAAASCTTTAAAACAGGATTAGGCCACCTTCTGTCACGGGCTACCGAACAACAAAAAGGGTTCCAGTTGTATTGGTTAAAGGATGTATCCAATAATATCATGGCTTTTTAGCTTACCTCATGATATTTCAAGGACTAGTCCATGATATTTTTAACATTTATGGCAATATGCTGTCCTAGAGCTGAATGCTGTGATGCCAGAGGTGATTTCACTATTGCCTGAGGCATGCATAGAGTCCTAAATATAAACCTCATCCCATGAACTAAAATTACTAATGGAATTTGGCTCTAGCCACAGAAAGGGTTTAAAATCATCTGTCTAAATCATCATGTCCTATTTGATCATGCTTCCTTTGCTAGTTGCAGTATACTGTATTAGATACATGACTATTCAGATTCTTATACTGTGGTCACTGTATTCATCAAATACTTCTTTTTCATCTTGGACAAAATTTCTGACAAAAAACAGAGGACAAGTCTTGGAAATCCAGACAACTAGTAATCCTACTGAAACCAGAAGCAATAATTAAGTCATCTCTTTGACCYTCTGCATGTCACAGATCAATAATTTTTATTCTTTACATTTGGTCCGTTACTTCTGTTGTTACCAAGGAGAGATCCACRAAGGGACTGATGAAGTTGCCTCTGGAATTGGAATTTACATCCCTAACCAAGTTATTTGTGGTAATTATATACAGTAAATAAACAAAAAATAAGGAGAAATTCTGAAGAATGAGGGAAAAATCCCCAGCCCACTGAGTAGGGCAGAAGGATGCTTCAGCTGATCTTTTGTTTGTTTGCTTGTGTGTGTGTGTGTGTGTGTGTGTGTGTGAAAGACAGACAGAGAGAGAGAGAACTAGGACTAAATGTTTTGCCACGCTCTGACTTAAGCACTATATAATGCTGACATCCACCATCTGAAATAATTTGTGAATTTAGGGGCTTTGAACGCCTTTTTTTTTTTTTTTTTTTAAGGGATGGTGGAATTGCAAAAGATGGAAGTGCTGTCCACTTTTAATAGTGTAGTTCAAAGACTATTTAAATAGATGTATTTCCCTCTAGGCATGTACAGAAATATACTGCCAAGTGCATCACAGCATGGCTAAAAGTGTGGTTTAGTCAGGTTTGGAAGTGATCTGACAACWCTGTAGGAACCATAATTAAATTTATGACACTATTTCTCAACTAATCAAGCAACAATATGGTGYTTGATATATTTTTTTTGTCCATTAAAACTTTTTCTTTAAAAAGTCTATATAAAGTCTCTCAGACTTTGCCAAGAATTATACTACGCTGTCCTGCATGCACAGATGCTGTACCTGGGAACATACATGCAAAAACAGCAGAAAAGGAATCTTTGAATTTTTTTGGAGACCTTTATAATAGGATCATGATTTTCAAAATACAAAATGTGTCATATTTCAGGCCAATTACATGACAGAGAAGTGCAGTTAGTGTGCCAAATTAAATTACACATTTCTTTTCCTAATAATCTGATGCCAAAAACTGAGAGTAGCAATCATGTTTATCATCTTCATTAAGAAGTTCATCAGGAAARTTCTTCCTGAAGTAATCATTAAACACGATTTTTATCCTTTATTTACCTAAATTCTCATTTAGTGTTCTAAATTATTATAGTCTCCATATTCTAATTTTAACCTGTAATTGGATAATACAATGTTGAGTTAAAACATAAAATCTTAAATTGAGCTTTAACATGCTAGCTTTTGAAAAAAAAAAAATTGTTCCCATAAAAAAAATCTATTTACAACAAGTATCAGGGCATTCTGAGCCACAAAACAAACTAAACAATTCTCCAACTAGTCAGAAATAGTAAAGAAATGAGTTAAAGTACAGATTGTACACATTTTAAAAAAATATTAAAAAAAAAAAACTAATCTAGATGTATCCCTTCTCCATATAGATCATATTCTTTATATAAGATATAGTTCCTGAGGACTGGGGGAAGTGGAAACTTCTTCATGGATGACAGTTTCTGGAGTCTCCTTAATCCCATGAGTTTACGTATTTTCAGACGACATAGATGCTTCAATGAGCGAGGATTATCTAAAAAAATAGCAAGAAAGAAACAGTGGGAAAAGTGCCATCAACAATGACTGAACCCCAATTCATAATCTCAAAACATGCTCTAATAAAATTAATATCAAAATCTATTGCCTTGGACTGCTATTAATTTGCCACTTCTGAATGAAACATTATTCTTTTACTTCCAAAATGTGATGCTATATGTTGTTGATATTTCATAATCAACCTTCGTCTTTCCTCTATCTGCCTAACATTATTATCCATTTTTGGAAATATGCACACAGTACTGCATCTCCAAAGTATCTGAATAACTAAACCAGGACCTTATTTAGAATAGTAAAAGGTGAGTGGTAAAAGATCTCTCCTTTCTCCAGGTGCACATCTTAAAAAAACGGATGCCGAGGCCAGCCATGCAAACAACCTGGCACTTTCAGTTTCTGCTGTATCAACATGGCAACATGACCAGACCTTATMATGCTTGGAACTGTTTAGTCTTCTAAATAAACACTTATACGAGAATTGACATCACTGTAAGAGCTCAATTTAATTTAGCTGTCCTGAACATATCAATGCATTGCAACATACCTGAAGTACTAGTACTTAAGACAATCAAATTATTTTGATGTTCCTGTGACAATAGTCAGAAGGATTTCCTCTATATGCTGGTATAAACTATCACAGMAAAATTAAATATAGAGTATCAGCTTTAATTCTAAATATTTTGCTCTTAAACAGCTGATATTAAATCAAGTTATATTTAAAAATTACAACATAAAAAGTTAATTAAAATTAATGAATGCAAAAATAACTATCTATATGTTTCCCCAACAGAACAATGTGTAAGAAAAAATAAGGAAAAGATAGATAAGAATAAAAAGGTTATTTTATATTAGACGTGTTAGATGACCCTCCAAAGGATTTTATCAATAAATACGCAAGTTTAATAAACTTCAAAACTTGTATTAAAATTCATTATCTAAATKTCAAAACCATAATCCCAGTTTATCATCTGGATATTTATGGAATATTTTCCAGTCAATTTGATCATTCATTATGCAAAGCCTACAGCAGTCTAGTTTATATCCTGGTATATAAACATTTTCACATACCAAAAGAAATTGCCAGATGATTTTCTAAGGACAATTAGAAATTCATTCTTTGCATTAATTGAGTTTTGGAGATCTAAAAGTATGTTTATGTTTTCAAAATATTATTGCAAAATCTATAAAATAATTAATTTAAAATAATTTTAAAAAATTGCATCCTGTATTACTAATGCATTATCTAAATTTACTATCCTTCAAAATGTGGGACTAAGTTATCCCACATAAACATGCAATCACATACTCTGAGTTACCAGGTGAATATGTCAAATTTTGTGATCTTATTTATGAGCTTAAATGAGAAGCTAATTAAAATCAAAGGAAGTTTCACTTCCTTTGGTGCTTCCCAGTGTATTTTTCCCAGGCTCATTTTTTAAATGGGAAAGGTTTCATTTCACCACTGAATTGGAAAGGAAATAAAAACTCCTAACTTTCAAAGCTTTCTTCTGAGATGCTGGCAGATCTTGAAAGATCTACTGGACCCAGGAAAGGGAGGTTGGACYAGATGATCTCTTCATCTAGTCCCTTCCAACCTTACCCATTCTGTGAAAACTATAGATATATAACTAAGAAGCAAGATTCAGCTAAACTAACTTATGGTATCCACAATATAAATATCCATTAAACTGAATTAGATGTCCATACTCCCCTTGTAATAATGAAAAGAAATAATTATCTCAATTTATCTCATCTTAATATATGTCTACAGTAGGTGAGTTACTTTCTAGAAGTTTTTCTCCACACAGGTAGCTCAGATGTAGACACTTATATTGTAGATTTTTAAAGGTAAGGGAGGTGAAGCCTATCTTTGGTGTCACCAAAGGTGTAAGGCCCAGGATAATTTGTAGAGTTTTAAAAATAAAAGCATATACAGTAGATATTATACAACTAGTGTACTAAAAATGACAATCCTAAATGTGTATCGTTTAAATCAGAGTTCAGAAATGATGATACGATTGTGATGGTGCACTTACTGTCACCACCTATAACGCTGAATAATCTGGGATGTAAAACCTGCTCTTAAGATATTCAACAGACTACGAGTAGAGCTGAAGGATCAAGGGAGCAAAAAGAAAGACAAACATGTGAGCAATATTCCTCATTAAAAATGTTCTGTCTCTCACAGCGGTGCAACGGCTGGTGTCATAAAAACGCATGCATTGATACGGAGCTTGARAAGGACCTCAACAGTCCCAGCGGACTGACGGGGCTTCCCGCAGAACAGTGACGTTCTCCGTGAGAGTAATTCTCASCAGGTGTATGCTTGCTGTATCTCAGTGAAGTTAGCTAACGTATGAGCAGTGGCAACAGGCAAAGATAAGTCTCAATGTGAGAAATGGATGAAGGATAAAACCTGCTGCTTAGCTATTACATGAGAACTGTAAAATATTTTGGATGAATATGGCCTATTAGAGGCAGTTAAAGTCCCCAATAAATCATAAAGTCATTAACTGCAAGTTAGGTATTTACCCAGTATCTGACGTATYTCTGGCCATTCCTTCTGTGTTTCTAGGACAAACTTAATTTTTGTGCATAGAGGAACATAATCCATATAGTCAATGAAAATACGAACCACTTTTCCTGCTAAATGTTTCAACCAAGGAACGGCAATAAAGTCACAGAACTGAAAGGGAAAACACATTAAATAATCATTTCAAAACCTGTGCAAAACAATGCCAAAATAACAAATTTTAAAGCAATTATAGAGGATAATTAAAGTATTAGAAATAAACTAATACCTAGGTACGTTACTTCAAAAGTCACTTGCTTCCATGCTTAATTTCTGTGATCCCTTAAGCTGTCTGGACAGGTTTGAAGGCCAATATCTGTGATAACATTGCTATAATTTCCTGCACTATTCTGTTTGACAGTGATTTCTCTTTGGAAATACATCTATTCTATCAGCTGGGACAGAAACAGAAATTCCAATTTCTTGCCCTGTGGCATCTTAAATCTTTCTTCCTAAATCTGTAATACACAAGCCCAAAACTAAAGTCGCTTCTCACATATAATTTTCTCAATCTCAGAGTCAAAACTGAAGAAAGGCTCTTTTATTTTTTAACATCTTTTAAAAGGGGATTTTGCTAGTATCTTAATCTTAATTCTGCACAATAATCTGGAAATTTTAAAACTGGCTAATGAAAAAAGAAAAGTGAAGAGAAGGAAGGTATGTATTTACTGGATTATCCTTAATTACAGAAGAAGTCCATCCTGGGAGAATTTCTTCCTCTGGAGTTGACCACACAAAGGAATTTCCAAAGATATCTTGATGCATACAGTCAAAACACATCTCCACATTGTATCCATGRTTGAGCAAGAGCCTTAACATCACCTCATCATTCAAGGCATACTGAATGGCACTGGGGAAATGGGTATCATTGACTAGCATAAAGTAGCAGTTGACATTTGCTCCGTGGGATAGAAGCAGCCTTACTATTTCATGATTACCAGCTCTCACTGCCACAAGGAGACAGTTTAAAGGATCCTTGTTCGGATTTGCACCGGCTTTGAGTAATATTTCAGTGCAGAGAATGTCATTGTTAGAAACGGCAAAATAGAGTGCTGTTTTCCTTTCATCATCATAACTGTCTGAAATATGTTCAGCCAACAGAGTATTGACATCAAAATCACTTTCAATAAGGAGCTCTAGACATTGCAAATTCTGGCCATCTGCTGCTGAGTGAAGAGGGCTTAACCCACTTTTCTGGATTGCAGTTTGGGATGTGACCGGAATGAGATATTTCAGGGCCCTAAAAAACAGTGAAGAGAATTAGTAAGGCATCACTCTCTTGCATGAAGAAAACAGACCATCATCCAGGTGTATGCTAACTCAGTAGACACTTTGCACAAGAAGGTTCCAACACAGAAACATCTGTTTTGAGCCATGTCAATGGGATCTTGTGTTAATTTTGTTTCAGTGGTTTTCACTTAGCTCTAGGTAGTAAGTTTCACATTTTGTAGTGTATGCACTAAAATAACATTTAAAAATGAATTCATATTAATGAATACAGATAATTCTGAAATATAAATCTATATATTTGCATGTTTAACACAGTCTTCTCCCATTTGACCTTTAGCCACAGAGTATCTTAAATAAAATGTGAAGCCCAAACTCATACTCACAAGTAATGTCCCTCATAAGCTGCTTTGTGTATGGGAAGCAGTCCTGCATTATTAGGCACGTTGCCACTTCCTCCATACTCCAAAAGAAGTGCTATGCAGTCTGGATTACCTCCTCCAGCTGCATCAAATAGTATCGATGCACCGTCATCTGCTAAGGCCTGGACATCTCCACCTTGAAGGATAGGGAGTTTATTGTTATATCCCAATTAATTTGAAGGTTATCACAAATTATTTTCCTCCTCATTTTCAGAAGAAAAGAAGAAATATTTCTTGTGGCAAATTTTAACCTCAAAGGGAAAACATATCTTGAACAGATACAAATGCAAGTGTTGGAAAATGCTCACTTGAGTGAGGTCTGCTTTGAACTGAAGCTTTTAACTGAGGTTTTTCAAAATTCAAAATACATTTAATTTCAGTAGTTAATACTAATATAATTCTATACACTTTTGGAGGGAAGGAAGGGTAAGAAGGGCAGGCGAAGGGAAAGGAATGAAAGTCAGAGAAGGAAAGAGAGATATAGCAGTAAATCCCTCTTTGACTGAAATGGATTGATAGCAAATCTATCACCTTTTTTGCATACATTATGGAAACGCGTAACTATCATTCCAGTCCATATTCACATATGCTTCCTTTCCTTCCAAGAATCCAAATCTGATACATTGATGCACTTCCTTTCCTTTTCTATTATTACCTCAAAAAACCTCAGCAACCAGACAATATATATGTAGGTGCATTTTTTAAAAAATTTGACTACATACCTTTATGAATAAGATGCTCCAGGACATCACAGTGACCATATTCAGCAGCAACTCCTAATGGTGTTACTCCATATCCATCCCTGAGATTTGCATTTCCACCATTCTTTAGAAGAAGAGAAACAATTTCTTTGCAACCCTGTTTTGCAGCTTCATGCATTGCTGACCAACGTTTCACGCTTGGCTGGTGGATATTACAATTGTGTTTAATCAGAATAGACACCATTTGAAAAGAGCGCCTTCTTATAGCTTGAAGGTATTAAAAAAGGAAGAAGATGATACAATTAATTTTTCAGACATATTGTCTTGAAAGTTAAAAGAAGATTTAGTAAGTCTAGAAAAGTGTTTTCTTCTGTACTAATACGAGGAAATTAAAAAGATTTCCAGTTCTAGAAATCTGGGGATTAAACTCACTGGTAAGTAAGTAGTGGTATCCACTACACAGGAAATCAAGTTTACAGCACAAGTTGTAAAATATATTAGTTTGGAATACTGAGAGCAAAAGCAGCATCAGTCAGATTCTGAGTCAGATTCTGAGCAAGCAGTAGTGATTTCTAGAAAAAAAAGGAGCAATAAAAATGATACAGTATTAGAACCAAATATTAATGAATGATGGTACAAACCTCATAATGCTACCAGAAAATTACAGTCGTTACTTAGTTATCTGGTATCTCTAAGCCCAGGGTGTACTCTGTGGCTGCTGTTAGCCAAAGTACAATTGRCATTTTTCACTCTTACAGGTCACATTCTGCTCTTTTGAGGGGAAGTTTGAAATTTTCATGGATAACTACAACTTGAACTTATCTACATAAAAGATCCAGAGTAAGAGTCTAATTTCACTTCCGAACTATCCTTAGGAATAATGGATCTCTCCACTGGTTGGAAACGAGCATTAGGAGTTAGTAAATTTAACTTTCGTGAATGTTCCATTATATAAGCCAAAGGTATTTAAGAGGCAATAGTCTTTATAATTATGCATAATTGCTTTGAGGTAGAGTATTATTTAACGAACCTGAAAGTAGAAATTWTCTCACTAGATAGATTTCACTTCTTCAGCATTTACCTTTGTTAGTACTGAACAACCTTTTAACCAGTTTTAAAATTAAAAGGAATAACTAAATCATAACTAACTCTGAATATCATCTATTAAGTGTTAACCACCTGATTCTCTGTTATGCTGAGTCTAAGACTGAAATACACGATGCAGACCAATATCTACTTGCACATCTCAGCCTGCAGTGATATAAAACCACAAAAGCATCATATAAACAATACATAGGTGATGGACCTCATTTTCAGGAGTTTGTGTAGGGAAATATTTATGGAAATAAATTGTCATTGAAAGGGAAAGTATCCTTTACATCAGTGTTAGTTGTTCTTTCCAGGATTCATTAAATAGCAAAGGCTGAAAATAGTGTAGAAGTTTCAGACTTAAAACAACTATAAAGAGCTGAGACAATATAAAGCAAGATATTTCAAAGTAAGTCTCTAGAAACACCTTAGAGCCTTAAAATCTCCAATAAAAACTACAGGCCCCAAAGTTGAAGCAGCAACTTACTCTTTGTACAATACTCATACCTTAAGATGGTCAAATAGGATCTAGCTGCTAAAGGCCTTAAGGTATCTGAAGATACAGAGAAGTTGTCTTGAAGAAAATAAATAGGTATCAGTCTCTTAGGAGTATCCTTAAGAGCAAAGTTTCAGCTTGGTGATCACCTTGGGCATAGCTAGTGCTGAACGGAATGCAGGGCACATTTTAAAAAGTGCTGGATATTAGTTTCACCTAAAAAGATGACCATGGTTTAAAACATATAAGCCGACAGAAGTACTTAAGTGAGTAAAGATTACTCAGAGTTATAAGTATTTGCAAAAAATGGGTGTAAATTGTTATAGTCAGGTTTTGAGTCTGCAGAAATAAGACATGCCAGTTTAGTTGAGGGGAAGCTCTGTAATTCCTTTTGCTTAAACACAGGGAAAGGAGGCARTTACCAATGAGAAGTGGAGTTTCTCCTTTGTCATTTGTGGTATTTGGCCAAACGCCCTTTTCCAGTAATGTTCTTACATTTTCCACAAAGCCAGCTTTTGCTGCCAAAGTTAATGGTGTTTCTCCATCACATGTTTTGTATTCCCACATTGTTTTATAAGATGCTAGAGTTAATAAAGCAAAAAAAGATAAAATGAAAGCATGAAGCTGTTAGGACATAGACATACACCAGAAATCCTTACATACCAAATCTTTATTAAAAGTAATTATGCTTAATTTAATCTAACTAATACTGCCAGACTGAGCACTGAATAGTAATTTTTGCAGTACGTATTTGTAGATTTTTGAACAAAGCATTAAGAAATGACCCAAGTTCTTTGCTCATGTAAATTCATATGACCTCCCGAAAATAAAATTTGTCTGATATTTAAACAACATAGCAAGATGCTCCATGGAAGAATTTGTTCATACTTTCTTTAGTAATCAGTCCCAGCCTATTTCTGTGCATGCTTGCCAATTGTTTGCCAAAACAGCTGCCAAAAGCAGCTTGCCTTTGCTGCTCCCACTATCTTGGGTCTTATGTGATATCTTTACCTTACTCACCATCCAAAATGACTTCAAGTATTTGCTGAATTGGCTGAGCTGCAGCCTCATGCAGTGGAAACCATCCTCTTTCATCAGCTTCATCCAAAGCGTATTTCTTTTTCACAAGGTCTTGAAGCCCAAATACTTGACCTTAAAAAAATCCAATAGATAAATGAGATGCAGTAGAAAAAAAAACATGTGCTAAAAGCTCAAAATTTTGCATAAGGGCTATTTTATTTTAAGAGTTTTACCTTGCTTTATGGCTGTTACAATTTTCCTATTTTCATCACTAGGTGGTACAAATCTATCATAAAAAAAAAAGAGCAGAAGATAGAAAATACAGCCAAATAGTAGACGTATTACATGAAAATATTTATTCAATATTTGTCATTTGCTTCTTATCGGAGCCAGTTTTCCTTCAAATACATTAGCTGCAAGATTATCCTTGTGACCTCTTCAGTTATGCCTGTATTGTGGAACTTCAAAAGTATTCAAAGTTCCTAAGTTAGATGCAATTCATGTTGCCAGCTGACCTCATGAGGAATCCCCAGAGCATATTCTTCATGTTCGTTTCTCCTGGTATAGCAGTTTCCAGAAGCTGTGAAGTGATCTGATAAATCTTCTAGTTTGGAACAGAAGTGGATTAAAAAGTGTATTTGTCACAAAGTACAGAAACAGGCCTTTCAGATCCGGAAACATTAGCTATTAAAGGACAATTTGATGGCATCAGAATATCAACATTCATTAATGAAAAAGAGCTTGATGGCATCAATGTTACAATTTTCTCAGAAAATGAACTGTCAATATTTTTAACAGTATCATATAAACCTGCATGTAGTAGAAGCTGAATGCTGATGCTTGCTCATGCCTTGAGATATTTTGGTGATGAATACATCACAATAACTAGATCAGAAAATAAATAAATGAATAGTCAAATAATAGAATATCTAGTGGCTTTACTGAGAGCCTTCAGTAAAAAGAGATTGATTTCAGTCTTACAATAGGAGCCTCTCATGAGGACCTAAACTTCCTTGAGAGCTCACAGGAAATTAGTCAATGGAGACTTAAAGTTCTACGTCTCCCTGTCAATTTTAGGTAGAACATTCTGTAGAAAAAAAGAACAATTATGGGATTATCACCAAAGAACTTCTATTAAGGTCACATTTTGTTTCACAAATATATTTTTTAAAAGAATACAAATGGCCTAACAAAACAAGGGCACATATTAGTTAAGCCAAGTGAATTTAATCTTCCTAAATTCTCTCTGTAAATCCCAAAGAGATAGGTTGCTCTAGCAGGCAATTCAGAGCAGAAGCTCTGTTCAGCTTTTAGAATGTTGCCTGTACAGCACAGATCCTGAGTAACTCCAGGTAGATAATTTTTGCCACCCTAAATAGCTCAGTTGAGGCCAACATTTTCTAGTCAAAGGAACGAGTCTTAACCATATCATTAGTCATGTATGAATCCTTGAGGGATCATTCCTGAGGGCTTTTTGTTGTTATTTTAGTTTGGATTTTTGTTGTATAAGCAGTTTGAGAATTAACAAATCAGATGTTCTTGTCTTTTAAGTTCGATCCTTCAGAAATGGATGAAAAAAAAACCCACAACATTTTATTCTGTTTACTCTTTTTAATCATTGCTTCAGACAGTGCTTCATTAGAGAGACAGGTAATGGCCACACTAAGAATTCTCTTTAGGAAGATATAAAGCACTAAAACAATAGCAGTGCCTCAAAACATTCTAAACATATGGCATAATCTCTTCATGTGTGTATTGAATTCACAGTACCTGTCATTATGGCTGGAAGATACTGGTGGCCTGGGTGCATTTGACTCTTGAATGCTAAGCTGTATGGCATAATCAGTGAGCAGATCTTCAACCAAATCTTCACTTTCATCCATCATTTATTATGGAATAATGAGCTCTCTTGAAATACACACAAAAAATGCTTGCTAAGGATCACAYGCTGCAGAAGGTATATCTGAATATTTCTTACAATAAAATCAGGTGTTTCTATAAATTTGTTTTAATTTAATAATATTTTSGTGAGTTATTCCTGTTTGAAAATGATAGAAAAAGAAACAACACTGGAAACATTTGAATTGGGAGTACTGGACGTGCTTTTTTGGAAAAGCTCTTTTTATTACTCACACATTACATTTACCATCTACAAATAAATATTAGACAATGTGTGAACCATAAAACAAGACACTTCCTCTTTAGAAAGCTAAGGTCATCAAATCAGTGGATGTATGATTTCTACAAAAGCATGAATAATGAACAGTAAACAAAGTTAAAACCTTATGAATGTTTCCTAATCTAAAATAAGCATTCACAAGCAATTCATAAACAAACCATAATACATACACATTTAAAATTTGTAGTAAAAAAAAAAAGAAAAGAAAAAAAGGAATTATTTACAGAGGAAAACAGCTATTCAGAATCAAATACGATCAGTTATAAGGATGATGAGCCTAGGGGTGGAGGAGGAAGAGGCAGMTGAGAGCTTATAGGTAAAGATCAAAGGGCAGGCCAACATGGGGGACACTGTTGTGGGTATCTACTACAGGACACCTGACCAGGAAGAGAAAGTTGATGAGTTGATGAGGCCTTCTATAGACAGCTGGAGGTAGCCTCACAATCACAGGCCCTGGTTCTCATGAGGGACTTCAACCACCCTGACATTTGCTGGAGGGACAACACAGCAAGGCACAAACAGTCCAGGAGGCTCCTGCAAYGCATTGGTGATAACTTCTTGTCACAAATGGTGGAGGAGCCTGCGAGGAAGGGTGTCCTGCTGGACCTTGTCCTTACCAACAGAGAGGGACTGGCTAGAGATGTGAAGGTTGGGGGCAGCCTTGGCTGCAGTGACCACGAGATGGTGGAGTTCAGGATCCGGCAGGAAAGAACTAAGGCAACAAGCAGGATTGCAACCCTGGACTTCAGGACAGCGAACTTTGGGCTCTACATAGAGTGGTGGAGTCTCATGGGTTAAGGCCCTAGAGGGAAGGGGGATCCAGGAGAGCAGGCTAGTATTCAARCATCACTTCCTCCAAGCTCAAGAGCGGTGCATCCCTATGAGTAAGAAGTGCAGCAAAAGGGGCAGGAGACCTGCACGGGTGAGCAAGGAGCTCCTGGCCAAATACAGACAGAAGAAGAAAGTACACAGACTGTGGAAGAGGGGACAGGCTACTTGGGAGAATTATAGGAATGCAGTCACGGTATGTGGAGATGC
>NW_028185617.1:116786-137594 GCF_003343005.1 Rhea americana
TGTGGAGTCTCCTTCTCTGGAGATCTTCAAGGCCCGCCTGGATGCAACCCTGTCTAACATGCTCTAGGTGACCCTGCTGAGCAGGGAGGCTGGACTAGATGATCTCCAGAGGTCCTTTCCAACCTTACTGATTCTATGATTCTATGATGATCATCATATTTATTCAAGATTACACAAAAATCAAATTAATTCATAAAAACTAAGAACTAACTTGACTCTTTTTTTCGTGGAAAAACAGGTTTCTTTTCTCTTTTCTTCATCTAGTATCGTATTGCCAGCAGATATAAACGGTCCACCGCGCAATACTGTTTGGACACAGAATCTCAGACTTAGAAAGCCCATGTCATCTCATTAGTGTTTGTGTGCTCTTCACCCAGTTCTGAATTCAAAAGAACTTTACTAGTTTTCAGTTGCAATCTGTATTCATTCCCCCCTTTCTTGGTGCAGGTCAGAACATGGGGATGCCTTCTCAATTAAAAATATATGGGATTTGAGAGACATAAAATCAAATGCAAAAAACAATAATGTTAATATATTAATGTACAATATTTTAGACTTGACAGGTAATAATGTATAACAAAACATCACCATGATCTTGTATCATTAATTATCACTTGTAACGATCATTAATATGGTCAAAAAAGTATCACTACCAAATCTTGCTTTACTCTTATACTGCCAATTATGTACAAATGTTTGCAAAGATCTTTAACTCTCTGCACTATTCCTGAGGTCCTGAATTTTATCGGACATTCAAAAGACAAGCCATAATGATGCTTAAATTTTCCTGGATTAGGTTCTTAGTGATTATTTTCAAGGTTTGAGAGTATTTGGAAAGTTCAGAGAATTAGTAATGGAATATGCTGCATCTTTTAACTATAGTCACTAGTTTAAATTTGATCTGCTCGTATCACCAACTTTAACTATAGCTGATGTTCAGTTGATGGTCAGTATGTTTTGTGCTAGTGATATCACATCAGTCAAATGCCTTACTAGCAAACTATATGTGGAAGGTCAGGAATGTTGCCTGTAACATCATTTTCCTGTAGGTTCTTGAAGTTTAAAATATGGTATCTATAGATCATAAGAAGTTTGTAAAGAACAAAAGCTTACAAATTAGTATTTGAGATACAAGAAAAAATACTAACAGTATTTCTTTCTAGAAGGAAGTTTCAGTAAGTAATAACTCAATCAAAATATCATATCCTGTATTATAAGCCCACCCATAAACAGTTTACTATTTAATGTAGTATGATAAAGCCCACAAACAAAAAATTAAATCAGTGAGATTCTGAAACAGAATGACTCTGAAGCTAAAAGTCTCTTTTGATTCAGATTCATTAAACTAACACTAACTACAGATTCACATCTCTTTCAACATGTATGCATTAGTAGCAGGGCCCAAGCTTTTTAACCGCACAGATGGCCAATCTGAAGGCAAATGTGTGTGTGKGGGGGGGAACACCTCAGTCCCATTTCATCATAGACAATTCTAGGCTAAAGGATTCTCTCTACTTACTTTTGTGTTTCTAAACAGGGCTTCAGTATAATGGGTTGAAAAAGATTTCATACCCTAGCTAGCTGGTGAACTGGTCATCATAATGCAGACACAAGTACTAAGACATTTCATAGGCAATCTAATGTTAAATCTACTGTAAGTCATGTTCATGCTGAGAAGTTCTGGAAGCTATGTTCTGGCACAGTGAACTTTAGGTAGAACTCCTTCTGGAAAAGGATTTCTGAAATTGCTGAGAACATTGATCAAGTTTCCCTTCAGTTGCAGAACAGTGTAAACTTCTCCATATTTTTAAAAAGAATTATAAAGATGTTCTGAAACTGTTATAGTCAAACCAAGCTTATGAAAGCTTATCAAATTTGTAGGAGCAAAACAATTAAGAGAGCTTTTTCTACATTTCCCCCCAAGTTTGCTTTACGCAAAAGGAAGATATCCCTTGTCAAGCTTTCAAGGCACAACAGAAAACATGGGAATGTCAAAAAACGATGTAAAATAAAGCAGGTGAAGATATATTTTCTAAATGTTGTCACATGTTTCTTATTAACAAGAATCTAAAATTTTCCTTATCACCAACAAAAGCCATGAAACTGAGCCTCTGCTCTTCAATTCTTACTGTTGGCAATGCACTTTGTTGACATGCAGGAAAATTTTGTCAGGGTTCTTTTGCTTTATTTTACTCCCATCTTCATAAAAATGTTTCTAATTTTGATGGTAAACTCTTTGTGTAACATTTGTAATTTCTTGTTTCCACCACAGCAGCTTAAAGGTGAAACAGTAAACCACCTTCCTTTTCTTCATACCTTCTGTTTAGAAAACCTTCTGTCTGAAGTCTTTGTGCTTGTCAAATGCTCTCCCTTTCCATTACTGAACCTTGTGAGAGTCCTGCCTTTGAAGCAGGATAGCTGAATTGTATCTGTATGGGTGGACTTCCATGCTCTGCAAAGCCTACTGAAGTTGCAATTCTTAGGAGAATCAAGTGCTAATGTTTGTTTACTATTACATTACAGTCCCATCATATTATATTTACTTTTGAGATTGAATCAAATTATGTGAATGGAAAGATTGCTAGAGACTTATATAGGCTTTGGATTAGGCCCTCACATTGCAAGCTTTTTTGAAAGATGGATGGTTTGGTATATTCCTGTTACTTTATTGTTCATAAACGTTCCTAACATTTGATAACAAGTTTAATCTTGTGAGGTGATAAATACCTTCCAACTTTACAGATTCCACAAAGGGATTAAGAGCATACAGCAGTTAGCAGGATAACTCTAGTCAGAAATTTAGTAATAAAATCCATGTATTTTGTGAAAAGAATATATTGCCTGTCCACCTCCTCCTTATTTCTGGATTATAAAAATAAAACAGTTTACAGGTCATCATATAAATTTGTTTTCTTTTTGCTGATTGTATAGCTTTTTTACCTATTTGGTCAACTAACTCCTGCTTTGCTGTATTCCCCAGAATTGATTATGCCACAGCAAGTACTGAGCTCTGCTTGAACACAAACTTAACTAAAAGTTTAACTCAGTTTAGCAATGCTTTAAAAATGTTGTGTATGCTGTTCTCAAAATACTTTATCCCACAAAAACAAATATATTATAAAAAGGAAAAAGTTAAGAAGGTAGCAAGTGACTGTGACATGGTAAAATAAGTATGATAAAGCAAATAGCTCGTCATACCACAAGTGGTGGACGCATTACTAGAGGTTTATAAATGCCCTGAGAGCTTGATTTGCTATATCATTGCTGGTAATATGCTGTGCTGAGGTGACAAGATCCAAATGAAGTGTGGATGTTCCACGGGGATCACAGTGGAATATAACAGTGGCTAGTACACTGAGCAGCGGTAGAAACACCCCTCTTACATGAGGTAGCAGTGAAAAAGTTAAAATACTCAGTAGCAAAATTTTCTTTCATTTGCTCATAGAAATTCAGTTTTTCTATTACCAGAGACCACTAGAAACAACTGCAAATGCTTATTCTGAACAAATTTTAGTCTTTGTATTACCACGAATATTTTTCTGAAAAAAAAATAAGAGTTTTCTCTGTCCTTTTTCTGACTTTGTTTCCATTGTTTCCTGATAATAATTACAAAGATTACTTATTGTTGCTTTTTAACTTTGTATTATGGGCATACTTACTGTGAAATAAAAATTCAGTGTTTCCTAAAAAACAGTTTGGCTTCCTTGAAGTTAATGTTTTTTTCATTGCAAAGGGTCTGAAATACTTGTTAATCATGGAAATCGGGTCTTTTTGTAGAAAGAAGTGTATCAAAGGTTTATCACTGTTAAACACAAAGTTACAAAATTAATGTTATGTGCGTGTTAATGTTATTCTAATTTCTTATCTTTAAAATAAACAAGGCAAACCTAGCTTAGCTCTCTATAAATAGAAGGCCTTTAGGCATGCAGTCTTAAAGAGGTTATTCATAGTAATAAAATAATTAATAACACTCTAAATTTGGATTCAGTATATTAAATGTTATTCACAGTTTTAAAGTATTTCACTATTAGTCAAATTGGCGAGCACAACATATTCTCACCTTTTCAACCCATTATCTTGTCACTGTTACTCTTGGGCCTGCCTTTCGAATAGCCAGGAATAGGGCCCTGCAAGCGGAGGTGTCCTGTGATATTTCTAAAATTAAATACACAGTTGCTAGTTAAATTAAGGTCTGACCTTGTGCAACTGTAATATAAGCATGCTCGACCCACAGGAAAGTATTACACATGACTTCTCTAAAATCTCATGAAATGTAACTTGAGGTCTGGATGGCATAGTAAGATTATCTGCGTCCTCATTGGTTCAAAAAACTCTCATTAAGAAAACAAATTCTTTGCCAACTTACTCTCAATGGCTGTATTAACAAAATCTGGTAACACATCTACATAAATCAAAATAAAATAGATCTGAGGATTAGCCTTGAACAAGTCTTGGACCCTGTTACATTACATCACCAAATATTAATCACTTTCTCTGAGGCTTATATGCAATGCTTTCTAGACTGACTGAGTCAACCACAGTACTTATTTAAATAGATCTAATAACTTAAAATTGGACAAATAAGCATGAAACAGAGCACCAAAGGCACTAGTAAGGCAAAGCAGAGTAACTCAAGAGTAGTATCAAGAACAGCAGTGCCCAACAAGATAAAAACACAGGCATAGGATAAGTAGGAAAACGATTTTTTTTTCTAAAGCTAGACAGACACTAATGCAATATCTATTAATCTGACCTGGTTTTATTAACTAATTAAAGTTAAAAAAAAAAAACTAAAAAAGAAATACTGCAGATCATAGAATCAGTAAGGTTGGAAGAGACCTCTGGAGATCATCTAGTCCAACCTCCCTGCTCAGCAGGGTCACCTAGAGCATGTTAGACAGGGTTGAATCCAGACAGGCATTGAAGATCTCCAGACAAGGAGACTCCACAACCTCTCTGGGCAACCTGTGCCAGGGCTCCGTCACTCTCATAGGGAAGAAATTCCCCTTCACGTTCAGGCAGAACTTCCCGTGCTTCAATTTCTGCCCATTGCCTCTTGTCCTGTCACATGGGACAACTGAAAAGAGTTTGTCCCCGTCCCCTTGACACCCTCCCTTCAGGTACTTATGCACATTGATMAGATCCCCCCTCAGTCTTCTCTTCCCCAGGCTGAAGAGGCSCAGCTCTTGCAGACGTTCCTCATAGGGCAGATGCTCCAGCCCTCTGATCATCTTTGTAGCCCTACGCTGGACTCTCTCCAGCAGCTCCATGTCTCTCTTGTACTAGGAAGCCCAGAACTGGACACGGTACTCGAGATGAGGCCTCCGCAGGGCTGAGTAGAGGGCCAGGATCACCTTCTTCCACCTGCTGGCAACACTCTTCCCAATGCACCCCAGGAGACCACTGGCTTTCTCGGCCACAAGGGCGCATTGCTGGCTCATGGTCAACCTGTCATCCACCAGCACTCCCAGGTCCTTCTCTGCAGAGCTGCTCTCCAGCAGGTCAGCCCCCAGCTTGTACCGGTGCCTAGGGTTATTTTTCCCTACGTGCAAGACTCTGCACTTGCCCTTGTTGAACCTCAGGAGGTTCCTCTCCACCCAACCCTCCAGCCTGTCCAGGTCTCTCTGAATGGCAGCACAGCCCTCAGGTGCATCAGCCACTCCTCCCAGCTTGGGATCATCAGCAAACTTGCTGAGGAGGCACTCTGTCCCCTCATCCAGGTCATTGATGAAGAAGTTGAACAGGATGAGAGCCAGGACTGAGCCCTGGGGGACGCCACTAGCCACAGGCCTCCAACTAGTCWCCACACCACTGATGATGACCCTCTGAGCTCTGCCTTTCAYCCAGTTCTCAATCCACCTCGCTGTCCACTTGTCTAACCCACACTTCCTGCGCTTCTCTAGGAGGATGTTATGGGAGACAGCATCAAAAGCCTTGCTGAAGTCAAGGTACACAACGTCCACTGCTCTCCCCTCATCTGCCCAGCCAGTCATTCCGTCACAGAAGGCTATCAGATAGGTTAAGCAGGATTTCCCCTTGGTGAATCCTTGCTGGCTACTCCTGATCACCTTCTTTTCCTCCATATGCCTGGAGATGACATCCAGAAGGAGCTGTCCCATCACCTTCCAGGGATGGAGGTGAGGCTGACCAGCCTAGAGTTGCCTTGGTCCTCCTTCTTGCCCTTCTTGAAGACTGGAATGACACTGGCTTTCTTCCAGTCCTCAGGCACCTCTCCAGTTCTCCAGGACCTTTCAAAGATGATGGAGAGCGGCCTGGCAACAACATCCACCAGCTCCCTCAGGACCCGTGGGTGCATCCCATCCGGGGTCATGGATTTGTCGATGTCTAGCCTGCCCAGAAGGTCTCTAATGCTAGCCTCCTCAACCAAAGGAAAGTCTTCCCTTCTCCAGACTTTCTCCCTCACGTCCAGGCTGCAGGAATCATGAGGGCTGCCCTCAGCAGTGAGGACTGCAGCAAAGGAGGCATTCAGTAATTCTGCCTTCTCTGTATCCCTTGTCACCAGGGCYCCTGCCCCATTCAGTAGCWGGCCCACATTTTCCCTGGTCCTCCTCTTGCTGCTGATGTATTGGAAGAAGCCCTTCCTGTTGTCCTTGACATCCCCTGCCARACTCAATTCCARCTGGGCCTTASCCTTCCTTGCYGCATCTCCACATACCGTGACTGCATTCCTATAATTCTCCCAAGTAGCCTGTCCCCTCTTCCACAGTCTGTGTACTTTCTTCTTCTGTCTGTATTTGGCCAGGAGCTCCTTGCTCACCCGTGCAGGTCTCCTGCCCCTTTTGCTGCACTTCTTACTCATAGGGATGCACCGCTCTTGAGCTTGGAGGAAGTGATGTTTGAATACTAGCCAGCTCTCCTGGACCCCCCTTCCCTCTAGGGCCTTAACCCATGAGACTCCACCAATTAGGTCTCTGTAGAGCCCAAAGTCCGCTCTCCTGAAGTCCAGGGTTGCAATCCTGCTTGTTGCCTTAGTTCTTTCCTGCCAGATCCTGAACTCCACCATCTCGTGGTCACTGCAGCCAAGGCTGCCCCCAACCTTCACATCTCTAGCCAGTCCCTCTCTGTTGGTAAGGAGAAAGTCATGCAGGAAAAATAGAAGTATCTATATCAAATTGAATAGTCACAAACTGAACATAACAAATTGAAACAATAAACTTGTCCTCAATTGTTCTGATCAAATTAAATTTTTAGACTGTGAACTCTGAGGAGCTGACATAAACAGGCAGATACTTATTGCAATAAATGTTCAGAACTCTACTGCTTCTCTGTGCACCATGCTTTGTTTGCATTTGTAGAACTATGAAACTGTAAGCCTAAGCAGAGCACTAAATGCATGTCACCTTTGGGCATAAGATCAATAAAACAATTTAATGCTAATAAATAATATTCACTTCAACTGCTTTTGTAAGTGTGTAACTGTGAGATGCCTCCAAAACAAAACTGTCAATAGAACAGAAACAAACAGAAGCAGTGCTGAAAACCTACTCCACAGCTGGCTAAGAAATAACACATTTTTATATATTAAAAAATATATATATAATATATACAATTATATAAAAGGTACATGTATGTATATTATTTGTGTGTGTGTGTACATACATACACATAAAAACACAGATGTTTTAATTGCTTACCTTTAGCTCTTTCATTTCCATTACATCAGCAGRACACTACTAGAAGTAGTACAAATCCATATTACAAGCATAGTATTATTCTGCTTTTCAAATTGTTTTCAATACTATTTTGCATTGTTATGTAAACAGTGTGTGATTCTGATCTTACATAGCTATTAGGCTTCAATCCATCAGTCAATTATGTTTCATGCATGTAAAGCCAGAACAAATGAAATAAGACTCTTGTCCAGATATTGAATCATATGGCAATTTTCAAGACTTCACATTGTGAGATAAACTCATTGGTGAGACAAAAAAGGGAAGAGAAGTCACAGCTATAGCAAGACCTTCTTAGGGTGCCTACACACTAGGTACTGAGAACACATAGGATTATACTCCTAATGGCATCCCCAATGTTAAGACAAGTAATAAACTATAAAATGCTATGCAGGTTTTTCTTTCAAACCTGGTAATTATTGTATGTAACTCTGATAATACTTACGCACTTATGGTCGGGGAGTTGTTATATTTTAAAATACATAAACTACCTTTTGAAACATGGTTTAACATTTTAAGGAATTTGTTACTGAAACACTTCTGGGTTTCTGATAGATTTTATCAACCATCTTATCAATATGTCTTAATACTTTTATCAACTGTTTTATCAGTATGTCTTAATAATTTGTATTCTGTGCTAGGATGTGGCAGGGACACCTGTCTGCTCAGGTTGTCTAAACAGATGATTAAAACTAGTATTTGGATGTAGCTAATTGGGCTAAGGAGGACTGCCAACCACAGAATAACTTCTGCTGCGGTTGGTTATGAATCATGTACTAATCTGGTTGAAACACCACAGAGAATGGAAAAATACAGAGATGGCCCAATAAGAAGGCCTGAAATTTTTAAAGAATTTCACTTTGAACACAGATTCCCTGCTTCTCAGAAAGGCCATGTTCAGAAATCTCAGACCTCTTTGATGCAATTCCAAAGAACACTCAAGCATGAAGAAGCACAGACAGCACATTCTAATAGTAACTTTGTCAATCAGTTTGCTTCAATCATGCACTTCAGGTAGCCCATGTCTTATTAAAAGACTGATTTTCAGTGAACATTTTGTGGTAGTCTGTAAGCTCAGTTTGTTTTGTTTTATCAGTTACAGGGGAAAGAAAGTAAGAGCTTAAAAGTAGACCAAAAGAATTATACAGAAAAAATTATACAGAATAAATACAATAGGAACAGTTACAGCAAGTCCTATTGTGCAAAATTTACCCTTTAAATAATCAGCTAGATCACTAAGATAATTCTTAGTACAGTGCCAACTCAATCTTCATCTGAACATCACATCTATCTCTACTGTTAACTTAAAATGTATTTTTATGGCTTATTTCTTCCATTCTATTACAAGTCCCTTAATTAACAAGTTTCTGTTTTTCATAGGTATTCTACATTTTTTCTGTATTTATGAACTGATTGCATTCAATCAGAAATTATTGCTTTCCCACACTCTATTACAGTTAACCTTTTTGATTCTGCAGTGAAATTTGCTCCTTTTTAATGCAATTTCCTAGTCACCCCAATGTCACAGCTAAAATTCATAAAATGTATATGCATTATTCATAAAATGTATATGCATCATTAAAACAATTCCAAAAGAGTTAGTAATTCTCATAAGTATTGCTGAATGGAGGTAGAAAGTTATTGACTTCAGTATAATAACTACATGTGCATACAGCCTTTAATACAAAAAGGAGAATTATATTAATAATCTAATTGTTTACAGGCATATGTCTCATTTGGACCCTATATTGGACTCTATTCCCAGAAATGGAAAAAGTTTACTGTTACACATTGCATCAGTAATTATCAGCAAGGTCTTTATTTTGACATGGATGTTGTAGAAATCTAGAACTTACTAGATACTTCTGCAAAGCCTAGGTACTTGTGTGTTTCTTGAAAGAATGACAGAAACTGAAGCATATTGAAATCTCATCAACTATATCAAAACCTCACTTTGAATGGACTTATGCCCCTAAGCGTTTAAGAAAAATCATACAGACTGCTTTTCAGCAGCTGAAAGGCTTAACTGTCCTTTGATTTGCAAAAGCAAGCTTTGAAATTAATTTCAAGTTGTACTAAGCTTGGATACTGAAGGAACACTGCAAAATGTTTTGCCAAAAAAAAATACCAAAGCGTGTGATCCCACAATAGTTCTCAGAACACATTACTGGCAGTTACAGCTAATGATTGCTTTCAACTGTCACCAGTGATATAGAAAACGCTGACTGCTTGTATAGCTACACCTTTTTATCTTTACTAGAAATAAAGTGAAAATCTAAATACAATATGTGATTTCTGTTAAGCATTTCTAGTAACACAGCCTTCAACAAAATAGCCCTCACTCAAAAGGTGCTCTGCCAAATTTTGCTGATCCTGAGTTTCACATCTAGCAACTTCATGTAGGTATCTTCGTTAATGTGAAAACTTGTTTCCACTTGAAGTACATTGCAAAGTGCTGTGGAACTGCAACACCTACACAACATAACGCGGTAGTGTAACCCTCCCCCCTTTAAAAGCGCTGGGTCTGAGAACTCGGGCTGCCTTCAAACCGGATGCCTCCCGAGCCCTGACTGCCTTTCGGGCCGTGGCTCTGGGAGAGCAAGTCTGCCAACCTCCCCCCACACGCAGAGCAGGACCCTGCCTGCGGCCACGGCCACACCAGGCCAGGCCAGGCCAGGCCAGGCCAGAGCCCCTGCCCGGACGGTCGCCTCCCGCTCCCGCCCCCACGCACCCTCCTCGCCCCGCGGCTTCGCACAAAGCGCCTAGGCGCCTGTCCTCTCCACAGCGAGGCAGTTTTGTTCGCGCAGGAGCCCCCGCCCTGTGCCGAAGGGAGCCGCCGCGCTGGGCGCCCGAGGCGAACCGCCCGCGCCGCATTCCCCTCCCGTCCCCTCCCCGCTCACAACTCTGCGCGTGCGCACAGGCTACCACGTGCGCACAGCGCATGCGCTGATGTTTAATCCCGTGTATCCTGGCGCGCGTGCGCACCTCCGAGCCAACGCGCCTGCCGCTTTGCTCGCCGCCCGGAGGAGGCAAGAGCGGGTGCTGCTGCGGCGCATGCGCAGTCTGCCGTCCTTCGCCATGTCCTCCAGCCGGCGAGCACAGGTGCCCGGCGCGGCGCATGCGCGCGGCCGCCGGCGGTGTGCGGCGCAGCGCAGCCATGGCGGGGGCTCTGAGGAAGGTGAGGCGCCGCGCCGCGCCGCGGGGTCCGTGTGCCAGGCAGCCTGCTGCTGCCGCCTCGTCCTGCGGGCAGTTTCCCCCGCTTCTCGGGCGGAGCGGGTGGCCAGTGGGGCGCGCAGGGCCGGGTTCCCGTGATGGCCTTGGCGAGCTGCAGCAGCCCGAGCGCACCTCGGCAGGCCCCGACCGTTAACGGGCGTGTGGGGTTGGGGGAGCGAGRTGAGGGGGCCCGCGGTCACGTCACCAGAGGCCCTGTCTAGCTGCTCGGTAACGGGAGCTGGCCCTCTCTTCGCCCTCTCCTTTYCCTTCCTGTGCATGACACGAAACACCACAAGCTTAGGGAGTTAAAGGTGCGTGGCGATAGAGGCACTCTTTTCGCAGGAAGTTGTGAGGCGGGTACGAGGGGGAGCCAAGCCGAAAGAATCAAATAGCACGAAAATATCTGCTTTGGTATATTAAACGCTCCTTTTTATGCTCTCTGTACAGACTACTGGGCTTGTAGGATTAGCTGTGGCTGAAAATCCTCACGAGGTATGTTGCAAATTATTCTGTATTTAACTGAAACTGAGGGGCAAAGCAAAAGGTTGTTTTGTTGTTGTTGTTGTGTATGCAGGTACACTGAGTCCCTTAAAAAGRTGACAAATTAAATGACAGGTTGTAAAAGTGATCCAAAAGGATAAAGAAAGGAAAAAAACAATTCTTAAAGTTTTAATTCAGATTGCAGGGCATTATTTCAAATACATATTTTTGTTGCATATGCTCACTTCAAAAACCTCACTTTCTGTAAGTTCTTTTCTGATTTGCTACGTCTGTTTTTTAAACATCTTTTATAGTCCTCCAATTCAAACACAATAAATAAGTCTTTGAATCCAGTCCTTTATAAATATCATTACTAGTTCACAAGCATACAATTTTTTCCTACCTCACTATTTTTTTTTCCAGTAGGTGCTTAAATAAGTTAAATCTCATCTAAGGGGATGGAGTAATTTTACGTGATAGACACRTTACTCAGAGGTTAGCCGTTTAATGGAAAGTCAAATCTAGGCCCTGTGATGGTAAGCACTGGTGAGACTGGAAAATCCCAGCAGTTCTTGGGGACTACATTAGTTGGTTCATAAGCAATTTTGTTACTTTCTTRTTGCCTTCTTGGGACAAATATGTTAGCCACATCTTACTTGTTCATATAGGAGATATGAACTTTGGAAGGACTTCTGCAATTTTTTTGTTTTCTTTTTGCTTTGAAATTTCAGGCTATGCAACAATTTTATTTAAAATACACTTCTACCACCGATTTTTAGAAATAATGCCAGAAGATACTATTATAAAAACTGTTACTGTTCTCTATAAATGATTCTGGTTTAGTCTGTAGGCTTGTCAGATGCTTGAGTGAACTTGCTAAACTTTTGTTTTTTTSGGGGTTTTAAGGTCCTGAGTAAGGAAATCATCATTTCATTTCCTATTGTTTAATATTTATATTTCTCTTTACTGCAGTATTCTGCTTCTGTTTCTTATYCTTCTTATAGGAATTCCATTCCTTTTCAGTTAGATAACAGTTACTAAGCCAACAGATGTCCCCAAAACTGCAATTTCATCTTGATCTTGATATGTCCTTTATCATTGCATTTAAATACAGCAATAAAATGAGTTCAGATTTTAGTTATATTTGTGAACTTTGAACCTCGCACTAGCACCAGGAAAAAAAAATCCACCAAAAAATATAGTTATACTTTGATTTTATRTGCATCTTTTTACCTTCCCACGTACTTTTTCTCAAACTAATTGTTCGGAGTTGAATTTGTTCCATTTGTGAAAAGTATGGTTAATACTAGAAATAAAGATTTACARTTTCAATTTTGTATCAGATATACTTCAAATTACAATACCATTTTATTTTTTGAGGAAGCTGCAGTGATAACTTCTCACTCCTGATAAATCCCAGTCCAGCACAAGAGCTGTATGATTCAGACTTGTTTACTTTGTTATTTCACACATTTCAGATCTGAATACCTTCAGTACTTTATATTTTGTGTATAGATATTTAAGTAGGTTAAGTAGGAGAGGTAATTAAATAAGTCCGGTTTCGTATTTTAACCRTATCCTGTGATCGCTTTAGCGCCTGCGAATACTGTACACAAAAATTCTTGCTGTCCTTCAAAACATTCCCAAAGATGCAGCATACAGGAAATACACCGAGCAGATTGTAAATCAGCGAATTAATTTGGTGCAAACAGTAAGTACAGTACTATTTCATAAAACATTATATGTGAAAAGATTTTAGCATGTGAAGAGTGACTTCTGAAATGACTGGCTGTTTTCCAGGGGTATAAGGAACTTTCAAGTATCAATTCAGGYCCCGATATATTTTTGTTATTGAATAGAATATTTTTGATGGTATATTTAAAAATATACTTTCTGATAACTGACACTTTCTGTGAAAATTAGAAGAAAACATTTTCCGAAGATTTGTAGAATAGTGGTATTTCCACACGCTTCTACCAGAAAATCCATGTGCTGTTAGCACAATCTGCACATTTGACATTTTTAAATGCTTATTGGGTACAGTAAGCTATGTAATACTAGTGTTGTATTTAAGGTGATTATTGGAAGGTTGCATATCATTCTCCCCAAAAGATTAAAAAAAAAATCTTTCAAGATGCATACTGCMGCTCTTCGCTGCTCCTTTAGGAATCATAGAATGGTAAGGTTGGAAGGGACCTCGGACCTCTGGAGATCATCTAGTCCRATCCTTAGCATAGCCCATATGGGGACTGAACACGCAACCTTGGCATTAGCAGCACCATGYTCTAACCAACTGAGCTAAACCTGCCCTGAAAATGTCATTGAATTGTACTGCTTTTCAGTATTTATAGTTGAGAAAATTTGACATTTTGTTTATGCTAAGAAAAGTGTGTGAAATTTTGATGATGATGTAAAATGACAGAAGCCAGCTAGTTTGGTAGTTTTTTAGGAAGACTAGAGTGTGATCTATTTAAATGGTTTCTTTCATGCTGTATCTGTGCTTTCTACTTCTAAGTAAAACTAAATGCCTGTATTTGAATACACAGGAAACTGATGTGCAAAAACTACAAGACAAACTGAATAGTGGTCATATAGAAGAAGTCATTGTGCAGGTAAAACTGGGGAAACTTAAGATTAGGTGCAAGTGGGTACAAGCGTTTTCCAGTGTTGCTTTGGCTAACTTCTAGTTAGAAAATTGGCAGTTTACCCTACCTTACTTTTCTATAAAACAAACAAACAAAAATATTTCTGAAGAAGCTGAAAATTAACTGTGAAAGGGATGATCATGTTGAAAACTAACACAATTAATGTTTACCATATTAGTAAAAAATATATTCTTAACTTKCTTACACTTAATGGAAGGGGCAGATGATTGAATGATATTAGATGATAATCTAGATAGACTTGGAAAATATCAGGGGTGAAGAGGTTTATTGTGAAGCAGTCATTGGGAATGACTAGACTGTCCATGTGAGCATCTGAGGGGTCACCTGATATGTTAAAAATCAAAGGGATCTGGGCTTGTTTGTTAATTTTTAGGATAAAATTTGAAGTAGTCCCTGACTGTGGTAGGTGGTGGCATATCATGGTGGCATATCACTAATGTGATGAACTGAAATAATTTAATACTTTGAGTGATATATAGTGTTAAAGAACTTGTGTATGGTATTTATTGACAGGCTGAAAACGAGCTTTCCTTGGCAAGAAAAATGATACAGTGGAAACCATGGGAGCCTCTAGTTGATGAACCTCCTTCTGACCAGTGGAGATGGCCAATATAATACTCAAAATGGTGCAACTTCTTGAAATTGAAAAAAAATTCAAATGTGATCATATGTTACTGACAATTATCTTTAAATTAAATAACTTAATTAAAATGCTTTGTCTTAATATTYACTTATATTTAGCAGTCTCAAGACTGCTTCCAGTATCTTGCAAAAATGTTTTAAGAATATTCTTTTYAGCTGTTCTACAACCTTTACTTTGTTTCCTTTTGTCACTTCCTGATTTACAGGCTATTTGTACCTAATTCTGAGCTGCACAACTTTTCTTGTCTCTTCAACAAAACAAAAATGGTTTTGCAAAACATTTTTAATGTTTTAAAATCACTGTACAATGTCAGCTATCATATGACTAGACTGTAGTATCATTGGGCATTTTAAGAGATGAAAAGTGTCTCAATTGACAGTTATTCTTATAATTTGTATTTGCATGTTAACAAATATAGATATGATAGATGATTGGAAATCAGAGTTGTAGAAAGATGTGATCCTGTCCTTTTCTCRTACCTCTGCTTGTGTATGTCAACTTCATACAGCTAGTACAGTGTCTCTGTGACCATGCAGCCACTAGGCTCAGGTTTCTGATGTGAATCTTACCAAAAATAACAATAACTTTTAGTTTTCAACTGGATCACTTCCTTGATGTGGCTGACTTCACTGGCCATATAAACACTAATTCTGGCAGAGGGAAAGTAGGAAGAAGACCCAGTATGAGAGAGGKAGGGACTAACTCTTCAGGTGACAGCAGGGACAGAGATTTCTTGATCAGCAAGTAGGCTACCACAATTAGTGTAATATGGCACAAGCCTAAGTGCTGCTATCCTTTTATATGTATAGAATTYGATTTTATAAAGAATTGGTATATAAACATGCATTTTTCTAGATTTATTTGTGTATYATGGATCTTTGAGCTGAAATATTACCTTCTAATAAGAAGGGGRAAAAGTAGATCTTATTTGGCACATCTGGCTAGGTGGTTCTTTTAAAAATTTAAACAAAAACAGTATCCCTCCTCTGAAAACTTTTGTTTACAAATCYAAACTTACAGGCACTGATTAAAAATATTCAAAGCAGAGCTAAGAATAGTGTGCAATTTGCCTTTGCTGATACTTTTCAGTGCCAYCAATAAAGTTGTTTTTGCAAATTTTAAAGATAATAAAAATGTATCTGTATGAGAAAAAACTATATAGAGTGTGTTAAAGGTTAGCAAAGTGCCACTACACTTAACTATGTAACATTTTCTGTAATAGCTATTTTTTGTTGTAGGTTAGGACTTAATATAGACTAAATGAAAATGAGAATTTACCTTTGCAGAAGCAATGAAGCTATAAAGCTGAATAAGTTACCTAGGAAAGATTATTCTGACTTCTTACTGCTGTTTAACCAGGAAAGTTTTGTGCTTTTTTGGCATTTTTCAAAGCCAATCTGCAGGCTTTCAAAAAGTGAATCTGTTTGAAGGGAATTAAAGTAYATGTGGGTATCAACAGAAATTTGTTTAAAAAACAGAACAAGCTTTTTTAAACAAAGATACCACAAATGAGGACATTCTAAAATATGTTTTGTCTTTCATTAATGAGTACCAAGGATGCCTGATCTGATAAGAAAACTGATGCTGGCCAGGGAATACGTTAAAATGAGGTATTTCTTCATGCATGTTGTGATTATGGTAAACCTCTCCCTTTGTAGTTAATGCAATATTAAGACTTCATTTRCTGAACTGACTTGTTTAAAATGAAGCATTTAGCATTAATGCTATGCTTAACAGAGTACTAAAGCCAAAGGTTAGGAGTTACTATTAAAATTATCATACTACTAGTTTGGTCCTTTTTTGCATCTACTAAACAATTAGAAAAGTAAAACAGCTGTGGTAGCTAAAACGGCTTTTTTTTTTAGTTTCAATATAACTGCTTATAGACAGATACTAATACAGTAGTTCTSAGGATTTGATAATCTTCCTTGTACATATGGAACTTGCGACATGTTACTGGTAGTTACCTTCCATGTTCCTATTTCATTAGAAACTTGGTATCTGGCATTTGTGATGGCACATCAAATGTTATCATTTGAAAAAGTCATTGTTTATTTTTTTATCTCATTTTAGTTGCTCAGATACAAACAGTGTGAATATGTAAGAGCATATAAACATTTCCTATATCAGGACTTAAATTCCAAATGTRAGGATTCTTCCTCATTTGAATGATGACCCTGAATATTGCTAGAAGGTRGTCCTCATTGACTTTGATTTATCTGATAGGTTGACAAAAGGACAAACTATAACCTTGTAGCTTTAAAGCTATTTTGTTATGGTTCTTGTAAGATGATCATYTTTATTAGTTCTCTCCAGTGCATTAAGCAGTTGCTGGTTTGTTCTTATTAAAGCAAAAGGCAGGAGCAATTGGGAGGCCTCTTTTGGTTAGAGTTGTGATTTATATTTGGTAGGCATCAGAGGATATCTGTCTTGCAACATTCAAGAAAGCAGGGTCAAATATGTCTGTATGTAGAACAGTGAAATTTGACTTATTAATTCATGGGATTACTCACACAGATTCAAAAAACATAAGAGAAAAAAAAATCTATATTGAAAAGTTTTAACCTTTCTGTGAAGAATTCCATTTTTCTAGAGAAAACCTGTGTTACCTTCTTGTATTTTAAGACATTCATGTTAATGAAATACTCAAGGCAGTGTTCCCTGCTTAGGGCAGCCTTAGCTGTGCACCCAGTGCATRTGTATTACAATAGTATTCTCAGGTACAGGTAGCTAACTTTGCATAATTGCTATGCATTTTCAGGAAATTTTGTAAATTATTTAAAAATAAGAGCCCCCAAAATATTATAAGTGTCAAGATGAAGGAGACAGTCTTTAATGATTGATATATTGGACTTAYATCTTTTCAACATTAAAATAAAATTTTATTTTATTAGTATATGTATTGACAACTAGACATAGACTCCTTCCAGACTGAGTTTAGTAGCAAGTTAWTTTAAAAGATTTATGATTTTTTTTGTCTTGTGTTGTAACGGCTATTGGTGTACCTGTGRTATCATTAACATTAATGATTAATTGCATCTTTATATGATATTTTATATAATCAAGGCATTAAAGGAGTAAGACAGGAGAAAATAGATCATAGAATCATAGAGTTATTGCAAAGAAAACTCAGTACTATCATTCTACCAGAAGCCGCAGGTGGCTAATAGATCATAGAATCAGTAGGGTTGGAAGGGACCTCTGGAGATCATCTAGTCCAATCCGCCTGCTCAGCAGGGAAACGACTGGCCCATACAGGGATTGAACCCACGAGCTGGGTGTTRTTAGCACCATGCTCTAACCAAMTGAGCTAAACCTAACSCCTGAAATTATAACTAGTTTAAGTTACCAGTTGCTTTTATTGATATATTCCTCTAGCAACTATTTTCACAGCATTCTTTAGCTTTTTTTTCTCACTGATATTATTACTGTAATTACAAAACTCTTAAACTTTTGAAAATTTCAGATAGGCTTTTTTCAGCCTTGACAAAGGTAAAAGCTGGCCTCTTCCAAGATGAGGCCACTAGATGGCATTCCAGAGGAGGACAAAAATTAACAAATACAATTTTTCAAATGAGAAATATTAAAGGATTATAAGCTTAGATGAAAGCAAATGATGTCAAATGAGAGACGAAGATGAATGGTTGTAGGTAACAAATACTSAGTTGATGTGAGAAGAAGCAAACAAAAATATGAAGTCTAGCATGAATTATATTGGCATATAATACTTGAGAAAAAGAAAGCTCTCAAAGTATGGTAAAAACTGYTGGGATTCTTTCTACTCTTTCATAACTGAAACATTAGCTGAACTTTGTTCTTGCTCCATTTTTCCATTTTTTTTCAATTTTCTCCATTTCTAAAGCAGTATTTGTCATATGACTTAACAGTTGTCCTGTAAGTTTGTGAGTTATATTGCAAGGGAAAGGATCTTTTTTTTCTTGGCCCATTGCTGCTGAAATTTGGTATCTGGTATTTTAAAACTAAGTTTCACTGCTCAAAAGCTTTTTCACTTTTTTTTTTTTCCATTTCTCAAATGTGTCTTCACTAGAGAGTCTGATACAAAGTTATCCTGAAGCTATCCTGAAGGCTTTTTTTTTTGTAAGTGTATTATCTAATTTGTATTCTCAGCGATTTCTCTTGTCTAAAAATGTTTCTTCCATATGACCCCAAAATAGGATAATTTTATAAACCTTTCTATCCAGAACATGCTGCATTAGCCTACAAAAATGTTTTGATTTAGGAATCARCTTGAGTTTTCAAAAGGTCCTACCAAATGCAAACTCTAGGAATTGCAATTTTTCAGCTTTCTGAGCTTTTTATCAAATTCTTAATGCATTATGTTTTATTTTCATTATTATTGGCTAAATTGCCATTTGTTTTAATTATCTTAGAAAGCATAAGTTCATCACATCTGCTACATAAGATTACTAATTTAATAATTGATTTTATGTTGTAGCATCAATATTGAATAGTCACTGAGACTGAAGGGATAAAAGACAATAGATAAAAGTTTTGAGATAATATCAGTGTATAGCCTTTGTAAAATGTTTCACCCGTGTTCCTGGCTAAGTTAAAAATATATCTTTGCCAAGAAAGGAAACGAAGTAATTTTTACTATGCCTGTTAACTCTGTAACTATATATCTGATACTTAAATCCACGCTGTAGCAAGGAACAGTACACACATATTTTACAGGCAAGAGAGAATCTATATTAGGAGTACTATGTTGCAAGTAATTTATTTTAAGATGAATATGGCGGCAAGGCATAATTTAGACACTGATTGTAATGATTTTGCTTGACTTTTCTCTATCAACCATACTGGAAGTATGTGATGAAGGAAAAGATTCTATGATTATCTGCTATAAGGTWAATCACTACAAACCCTAGAGTTAAATTTTAAAACACATTGAGATCTTCCGATTAAACTCATTATATGAGTAAAAAAGAGCATATCTCTAGGATAAGACCTAATAATACAAGAGATGGAGCTTGTTAAACCAAAAAAACAACTTCAGATTGCCATGTAACTGGCAATTTGTTATTCTCTTTTTTTACTCTTTTTATTACTCTTAATTTACTGTTGCTAGTACCTGAATTGTGTTCTGAACAGGACACCGTTTTCATCTTTGACATGAGAGTTTCCGATGATTTGTATTGGAAGGAAGATGAAATGAAGGCTTCTTKCTATTTACAGTATATAATTATTTATTTACAAGGAAATGAAAATTCATTTTTCCAAACTGAAAGTGAGTTGGAATATATAATCAAGTTGATAATATGCTAGTGACAGAGCAGACAGCTTTCTATAGAGTTACTGCTGGTACAGTGGTCCTGTTCTGCTCGAGTGCAAATTCAAGCCAGGTCTTAGAACCATTTCTGTCCTTATGATGATGGGAAGCAGGCAGTTCGTATGCTTAGCTATTTCTACAAAACTTGGAAAATGGTGAGTTTGGCATGCTATTACATGGCATGGGGATGTAATTTCAAGACTTTAAACATACAACTTTTTTTTCAGATTCCTCCCAGAGTCTAGTGACACACAGCTCTGTGTTTTGCCTCTAAAATGGTTGGTTGTGAAGTCAGCTGAATCTCAATTTTCTTGTTGCATGCTGAAGTACTCACAGGCGTTGTCTCAGAAATCACGCATCAAACCCCAGGACATTCATTTTCAGATCTGCCGCTCAGCAGTCTCAACCCGCATGCCAGGTCTGCAGACTTCATACGGCGGCGTAACACTGTGTTGGGCTGGACGCACTAGGCGTAGCTAAGTGCTGAAGTACGCTAGAGGATGATGGGGTTTACAGCACGGGGTATCGCCATTCCTTCAAAACTGAAAGCGTACTCTGTAATAASCACTAAAGGGTTGCAGGCATTGACGCTGCAGGTGCAATTCCAGMTAGTATGTGCAATATAACATACCTACTGAGCTCAAAAAGCGCCAACGGCCGGAGCTTGCGAAGAGTTCACTTTCACCTCCYCGTAATTACAACGCCAGGTGTCGGGGACAGGGGCTGGATAGCGCCGGGCGCCGACAGTAACCTTAACCCAAGCAGAGCGGAGGGAGCGACCCGCGCCCCTCCCGGCGCTCCGCCCCCGCCCAGGCCCCGGCGGGC